>NW_023494159.1:0-35000 GCF_013265735.2 Oncorhynchus mykiss
CTACCACTGAGCTACATCCCCTTTCTGGAAAAAGAGAAATGTTTCTTGTTTTTTTTAATTTCACCTTTATATAACCAGGTAAGCTAGTTGAGATAAGTTTTCATTTACAACTGCGACCTAGCCAAGATAAAGGAAAGCAGCGCAACACAAACACCAACACAGAGTTACAGATGGAATAATAAGAGTACGAGTCAATAACACAATAGAAAAAAAAAAGAAGTCTATATACAGTGCGTGCAATGGAGGTAGGGCAATAATAGGCCATAGTAGCGAAGTAATTACAATTTAGCAAATGAACACTGGAGTGATAGATGAGCAAATGATGATGTGCAAGTAGAAATACTGGTGTGCAAAGAGCAGAATGTAAATTAAAACATATGGGATGAGGTAGGTAGATTGGGTGGGCTATTTACAGATGGGCTATGTACAGCTGCAAGCGATCAGTTAGCTGCTCAGATAGCCGATGTTTAAAGTCAGCAGTGTTGCCAACACCTCAGTAAGGAAGTAGCTATTAGCTGTCCTAAAAGTCGCTAGAAGTTGCTAAAACATGTCATCACCTAATTTGCAGATTGGCAATGTGCATGTAATGTGAAGGACACTGTAGGAGTGAGGAATAACATTGTGGGAGAGACAAAAAGTGAGTAAAAACTCCCTAAATATGTTTGGACTACAAATGAACTTTCTTCTGTCGATCCTTGTTTTTTTTATGATACAATTCCAACCCTCGTCCTTTACCCGGACTGGCTTGAGACCGGCAAAAGTGACCAAAAGAGACATACTGGCGGAGCGGAGCTACTTAGTTTTTCATTACCTTTTTATTTTATTCTTTGTTTTTAGTTTTTCAGTTTAGTTTTCTTATTTGTTTTGGTTTTTAACCTTATGGTCCACTTAGGAGCCTAAAACATTTGACATTTTAACCTTAACATTTAGAAAAAAGAAATGGTATACAATCGACATTAGCATCTAAATGGACCAAAAGAGACAATAGAAAAAATGGCAATGGCAATGTGAGAAATTACGGTAACTAGTCTGGCTCTAAATCAGGTTTAATTTGTTTTTTTTTTTTTTGTGTAAGCCAGGCGGGATCAGCCAGCGTCAGCTTCCCGCATGTGCGTTCATTTGCAGTCTGGACGCAATGACCTTTTCTTTACACTGTTCTAATGAAAGTACATATCATAATATCAGCTAGCTTCCATAAACGTCAAACAAGGATTGAACCCACGTGCTTCAGTTTACAAAACAGATGACTTAGCACATCTATTTCCTTATTAAAATGTCACATTCTGGAAAGTGGGAGTTGTGCAAATGCTAATTTAACAACTAAATATACTCATCAGAAGTTTTGGATAACTTCAGACCACATACACTTCAAGTATTAGCTCTACCGTAGAGAACATCCCCTTACAATATATTAGCAGGGTTGCCATATTGAGACAACTTGCCTTTTCTTCAATTCCTCCAGTTTAAAGAACCTCTCCATGGTACCAACTCATTTTCAGTAAGGCACAGATGGGATTTGAACCCATGATCTTCAGGTTTACAAAGACCGACACCTTGCCACTTGGACACAATGCTGCAAAATATTTTCACACAAAAATATTTATCAACATTCTGGAAAGTAGTAGTTGTGTAATGTGAATTTGGCACACAAATAAACTCAGTGGAGAACCTTGCGATTGAACCAAGGACTCATGCATAAATAGCATGCACTCCCCCTCTGAGCTTCCATCCCATTTTATTTGCAGGTAAAATGCAATATTAATACAGTACTTTTTATATACATTGAATCTACAATGAAATGATAGCAGCAATTCTTAATACAAGTATGGACAGTCATCGAAACCATGAACTTCAGTTTTTGAAAATGATGCAATTGAAGTTGGCAACCACTTCTGTTTCCTGCTGAGAATTTCAACATTCTGGAAAGTAGGAGATGGGCCATTGCAAAGGTTTCCATGGAGAAGCTGGGGATTGAACCCAGGACCTCATACCTGCAAAGCATGCGCTCTACCACTGAGCTACATCCCCTTTCTGGAAAAAGAGAAATGTTTCTTGTTTTTTTTAATTTCACCTTTATATAACCAGGTAAGCTAGTTGAGAATAAGTTTTCATTTACAACTGCGACCTAGCCAAGATAAAGGAAAGCAGCGCAACACAAACAACAACACAGAGTTACAGATGGAATAATAAAGAGTACAGTCAATAACACAATAGAAGAAAAAAAGAAAGTCTATATACAGTGCGTGCAAATGGAGGTAGGGCAATAAATAGGCCATAGTACGAAGTAATTACAATTTAGCAATGACACTGGAGTGATAGATGAGCAAATGATGATGTGCAAGTAGAAATACTGGTGTGCAAAGAGCAGAATGTAAATTAAAACAATATGGGGATGAGGTAGGTAGATTGGGTGGGCTATTTACAGATGGGCTATGTACAGCTGCAGCGATCAGTTAGCTGCTCAGATAGCCGATGTTTAAAGTCAGCAGTGTTGCCAACACCTCAGTAAGGAAAGTAGCTATTGGCTGTCCTAAAAGTCGCTAGAAGTTGCTAAAACATGTCATCACCTAATTTGCAGAATTGGCAATGTGCATGTAAATGTGGACACTGTAGGAGTGAGGAATAACATTGTGGGAGAGACAAAAAGTGAGTAAAAAACTCCCTAAATATGTTTGGAACTACAAATGAACTTTCTTCTGTCGATCCTTGTTTTTTTATGATACAATTCCAACCCTCGTCCTTTACCCGGCTGGCTTGAGACCGGCAAAAGTGAACCAAAGAGACATACTGGCGGAGCGGAGCTACTTAGTTTTTCATGACCTTTTTATTTTATTCTTTGTTTTTAGTTTTTCAGTTTAGTTTTCTTAATTTGTTTTGGTTTTTAACCTTATGGTCCACTTAGGAGCCTAAAACATTTGACATTTTTAACCTTAACATTTAGAAAAAAGAAATGGTATACAATCGACATTAGCAATCTAAATGGACCAAAAAGAGACAATAGAAAAAAATGGCAATGGCAATGTGAGAAATTACGGTAACTAGTCTGGCTCTAAATCAGGTTAATTGTGTTTTTTTTTTTTTTGTGTAAGCCAGGGCGGGATCAGCCAGCGGCAGCTTCCCGCATGTGCGATTCATTTGCAGTCTGGACGCAATTGACCTTTTCTTTACACTGTTCTAATGAAAGTACATTATCATAATATCAGCTAGCTTCCATAAACGTCAAACAAGGATTGAACCCACGTGCTTCAGTTTACAAAAACAGATGACTTAGCACATCTATTTCCTTATTAAAATGTCAACATTCTGGAAAGTGGGAGTTGTGCAAATGCTAATTTAACAACTAAATAAACTCATCAGAGAAGTTGTGGATTAACTTCAGACCACATACACTTCAAGTATTAGCTCTACCGTAGAGACACATCCCCTTACAATATATTAGCAGGGTTGCATATTGAGACAACTTGCCTTTTCTTCAAATTCCTCCAGTTAAAGAACCTCTCCATGGTACCAGCTAATTTTCAGTAAGGCACAGATGGGATTTGAACCCATGATCTTCGGTTTACAAGACCGACACCTTGCCACTTGGCCACCATGCCAATCTATGCAGCAAAATATTTATCAACATTCTGAAAGTAGTAGTTGTGTAATGTGAATTTGGCACACAAATAAACTCAGTGGAGAACCTTGGGATTGAACCAAGGACCTCATGCATAAATAGCATGCACTCCCCCTCTGAGCTCCATCCCATTTTATTTGCAGGTAAAATGCAATATTAATACAATGTACTTTTTATATACATTGAATCTACATGAAATGATAGCAGCAATTCTTAATACAAGTATGGACAGTCATCGAACCCATGAACTTCAGTTTTTGAAAATGATGCAATTGAAGTTGGCAACCATACCACTTCTGTTTCCTGCTGAGAATTTCAACATTCTGGAAAGTAGGAGATGGGCCATTGCAAAGGTTTCAATGGAGAAGCTGGGGATTGAACCCAGGACCTCATACATGCGAAGCAATGCGCTCTACCGCTGAGCTACATCCCCTTTCTGGGAAAAAGAGAAATGTTTCTTGTTTTTTTAAATTTCACCTTTATATAACCAGGTAAGCTAGTTGAGAACAAGTTTTCATTTACAACTGCGACCTAGCCAAGATAAAGGAAAGCAGCGCAACACAAACAACAACACAGAGTTACAGATGGAATAATAAAGAGTACAGTCAATAACACAATAGAAGAAAAAAAGAAAGTCTATATACAGTGCGTGCAAATGGAGGTAGGGCAATAAATAGGCCATAGTAGCGAAGTAATTACAATTTAGCAAATGAACACTGAGTGATAGATGAGCAAATGATGATGTGCAAGTAGAAATACTGGTGTGCAAAGAGCAGAATGTAAATTAAAACAATATGGGGATGAGGTAGGTAGATTGGGTGGGCTATTTACAGATGGGCTATGTACAGCTGCAGCGATCAGTTAGCTGCTCAGATAGCCGATGTTTAAAGTCAGCAGTGTTGCCAACACCTCAAGGAAAGTAGCTATTGGCTGTCCTAAAAGTCGCTAGAAGTTGCTAAAACATGTCATCACCTAATTTGAAGAATTGGCAATGTGCATGTAAATGTGAAGGACACTGTAGAGTGAGTTATAACATTGTGGGAGAGACAAAAAGTGAGTAAAAACTCCCTAAATATGTTTGGAACTACAAATGAACTTTCTTCTGTCGATCCTTGTTTTTTTTATGATACAATTCCCAACCCTCGTCCTTTACCCGGCTGGCTTGAGACCGGCAAAAGTGAACCAAAAGAGACATACTGGCGGAGCGGAGCTACTTAGTTTTTCATGACCTTTTTATTTTATTCTTTGTTTTTAGTTTTTTCAGTTTAGTTTTCTTAATTTGTTTTGGTTTTTAACCTTATGGTCCACTTAGGAGCCTAAAACATTTGACATTTTTAACCTTAACATTTAGAAAAAAGAATGGTATACAATCGACATTAGCAATCTAAATGGACCAAAAAGAGACAATAGAAAAAAATGGCAATGGCAATGTGAGAAAATTACGGTAACTAGTCTGGCTCTAAATCAGGTTAATTGTGTTTTTTTTTTTTTTTGTGTAAGCCAGGGCGGGATCAGCCAGCGGCAGCTTCCCGCATGTGCGATTCATTTGCAGTCTGGACGCAATTGACCTTTTCTTTACACTGTTCTAATGAAAGTACATTATCATAATATCAGCTAGCTTCCATAAACGTCAAACAAGGATTGAACCCCGTGCTTCAGTTTACAAAAACAGATGACTTAGCACATCTATTTCCTTATTAAAATGTCAACATTCTGGAAAGTGGGAGTTGTGCAAATGCTAATTTAACAACTAAATAACTCATCAGAGAAGTTGTGGATTAACTTCAGACCACATACACTTCAAGTATTAGCTCTACCGTAGAGACACATCCCCTTACAATATATTAGCAGGGTTGCCATATTGAGACAACTTGCCTTTTCTTCAAATTCCTCCAGTTAAGAACCTCTCCATGGTACCAGCTAATTTTCAGTAAGGCACAGATGGGATTTGAACCCATGATCTTCGGTTTACAAGACCGACACCTTGCCACTTGGCCACCATGCCAATCTATGCAGCAAAATATTTATCAACATTCTGAAAAGTAGTAGTTGTGTAATGTGAATTTGGCACACAAATAAACTCAGTGGAGAACCTTGGGATTGAACCAAGGACCTCATGCATAATAGCATGCACTCCCCCTCTGAGCTCCATCCCATTTTATTTGCAGGTAAAATGCAATATTAATACAATGTACTTTTTATATACATTGAATCTACAATGAAATGATAGCAGCAATTCTTAATACAAGTATGGACAGTCATCGAACCCATGAACTTCAGTTTTTGAAAATGATGCAATTGAAGTTGGCAACCATACCACTTCTGTTTCCTGCTGAGAATTTCAACATTCTGGAAAGTAGGAGATGGGCCTTGCAAAGGTTTCAATGGAGAAGCTGGGGATTGAACCCAGGACCTCATACATGCGAAGCATGCGCTCTACCGCTGAGCTACATCCCCTTTCTGGGAAAAAGAGAAATGTTTCTTGTTTTTTTAAATTTCACCTTTATATAACCAGGTAAGCTAGTTGAGAACAAGTTTTCATTTACAACTGCGACCTAGCCAAGATAAAGGAAAGCAGCGCAACACAAACAACAACACAGAGTTACAGATGGAATAATAAAGAGTACAGTCAATAACACAATAGAAGAAAAAAAAGAAAGTCTATATACAGTGCGTGCAAATGGAGGTAGGGCAATAAATAGGCCATAGTAGCGAAGTAATTACAATTTAGCAAATGAACACTGGAGTGATAGATGAGCAAATGATGATGTGCAAGTAGAAATACTGGTGTGCAAAGAGCAGAATGTAAATTAAAACAATATGGGGATGAGGTAGGTAGATTGGGTGGGCTATTTACAGATGGGCTATGTACAGCTGCAGCGATCAGTTAGCTGCTCAGATAGCCGATGTTTAAAGTCAGCAGTGTTGCCAACACTCAGTAAGGAAAGTAGCTATTGGCTGTCCTAAAAGTCGCTAGAAGTTGCTAAAACATGTCATCACCTAATTTGAAGAATTGGCAATGTGCATGTAAATGTGAAGGACACTGTAGAAGTGAGTTATAACATTGTGGGAGAGACAAAAGAGTGAGTAAAAAACTCCTAAATATGTTTGGAACTACAAATGAACTTTCTTCTGTCGATCCTTGTTTTTTTATGATACAATTCCAACCCTCGTCCTTTACCCGGCTGGCTTGAGACCGGCAAAAGTGAACCAAAAGAGACATACTGGCGGAGCGGAGCTACTTAGTTTTTCATGACCTTTTTATTTTATTCTTTGTTTTTAGTTTTTCAGTTTAGTTTTCTTAATTTGTTTTGGTTTTTTACCTTATGGTCCACTTAGGAGCCTAAAACATTTGACATTTTTAACCTTAACATTTAGAAAAAAGAAATGGTATACAATCGACATTAGCAATCTAAATGGACCAAAAAGAGACAATAGAAAAAAATGGCAATGGCAATGTGAGAAAATTACGGTAACTAGTCTGGCTCTAAATCAGGTTAATTGTGTTTTTTTTTTTTTGTGTAAGCCAGGGCGGGATCAGCCAGCGGCAGCTTCCCGCATGTGCGATTCATTTGCAGTCTGGACGCAATTGACCTTTTCTTTACACTGTTCTAATGAAAGTACATTATCATAATATCAGCTAGCTTCCATAAACGTCAAACAAGGATTGAACCCACGTGCTTCAGTTTACAAAAACAGATGACTTAGCACATCTATTTCCTTATTAAAATGTCAACATTCTGGAAAGTGGGAGTTGTGCAAATGCTAATTTAACAACTAAATAAACTCATCAGAGAAGTTGTGGATTAACTTCAGACCACATACACTTCAGTATTAGCTCTACCGTAGAGACACATCCCCTTACAATATATTAGCAGGGTTGCCATATTGAGACAACTTGCCTTTTCTTCAAATTCCTCCAGTTAAAGAACCTCTCCATGGTACCAGCTAATTTTCAGTAAGGCACAGATGGGATTTGAACCCATGATCTCGGTTTACAAGACCGACACCTTGCCACTTGGCCACCATGCCAATCTATGCAGCAAAATATTATCAACATTCTGAAAAGTAGTAGTTGTGTAATGTGAATTTGGCACACAAATAAACTCAGTGGAGAACCTTGGGATTGAACCAAGGACCTCATGCATAAATAGCATGCACTCCCCCTCTGAGCTCCATCCCATTTTATTTGCAGGTAAAATGCAATATTAATACAATGTACTTTTTATATACATTGAATCTACAATGAAATGATAGCAGCAATTCTTAATACAAGTATGGACAGTCATCGAACCCATGAACTTCAGTTTTGAAAATGATGCAATTGAAGTTGGCAACCATACCACTTCTGTTTCCTGCTGAGAATTTCAACATTCTGGAAAGTAGGAGATGGGCCATTGCAAAGGTTTCAATGGAGAAGCTGGGGATTGAACCCAGGACCTCATACATGCGAAGCATGCGCTCTACCGCTGAGCTACATCCCCTTTCTGGGAAAAAGAAATGTTTTCTTGTTTTTTTAAATTTCACCTTTATATAACCAGGTAAGCTAGTTGAGAACAAGTTTTAATTTACAACTGCGACCTAGCCAAGATAAAGGAAAGCAGCGCAACACAAACAACAACACAGAGTTACAGATGGAATAATAAAGAGTACAGTCAATAACACAATAGAAGAAAAAAAGAAAGTCTATATACAGTGCGTGCAAATGGAGGTAGGGCAATAAATAGGCCATAGTAGCGAAGTAATTACAATTTAGCAAATGAACACTGGAGTGATAGATGAGCAAATGATGATGTGCAAGTAGAAATACTGGTGTGCAAAGAGCAGAATGTAAATTAAACATATGGGGATGAGGTAGGTAGATTGGTGGGCTATTTACAGATGGGCTATGTACAGCTGCAGCGATCAGTTAGCTGCTCAGATAGCCGATGTTTAAAGTCAGCAGTGTTGCCAACACCTCAGTAAGGAAAGTAGCTATTGGCTGTCCTAAAAGTCGCTAGAAGTTGCTAAAACATGTCATCACCTAATTTGAAGAATTGGCAATGTGCATGTAAATGTGAAGGACACTGTAGAAGTGAGTTATAACATTGTGGGAGAGACAAAAAGTGAGTAAAAAACTCCCTAAATATGTTTGGAACTACAAATGAACTTTCTTCTGTCGATCCTTGTTTTTTTATGATACAATTCCAACCCTCGTCCTTTACCCGGCTGGCTTGAGACCGGCAAAAGTGAACCAAAAGAGACATACTGGCGGAGCGGAGCTACTTAGTTTTTCATTACCTTTTTATTTTATTCTTTGTTTTTAGTTTTTCAGTTTAGTTTTCTTAATTTGTTTTGGTTTTTTAACCTTATGGTCCACTTAGGAGCCTAAAACATTTGACATTTTTAACCTAACATTTAGAAAAAAGAAATGGTATACAATCGACATTAGCATCTAAATGGACCAAAAAGAGACAATAGAAAAAAATGGCAATGGCAATGTGAGAAAATTACGGTAACTAGTCTGGCTCTAAATCAGGTTAATTGTGTTTTTTTTTTGTGTAAGCCAGGGCGGGATCAGCCAGCGGCAGCTTCCCGCATGTGCGATTCATTTGCAGTCTGGACGCAATTGACCTTTTCTTTACACTGTTCTAATGAAAGTACATTATCATAATATCAGCTAGCTTCCATAAACGTCAAACAGGATTGAACCCACGTGCTTCAGTTTACAAAAACAGATGACTTAGCACATCTATTTCCTTATTAAAATATCAACATTCTGGAAAGTGGGAGTTGTGCAAATGCTAATTTAACAACTAAATATACTCATCAGAGAAGTTGTGGGATTGACTTCAGACCACATACACTTCAAGTATTAGCTCTACCGTAGAGACACATCCCTTACAATATATTAGCAGGGTTGCCATATTGAGACAACTTGCCTTTTCTTCAAATTCCTCCAGTTAAAGAACCTCGACATGGTACCAAGCTAATTTTCTGTAAGGCACAGATGGGATTTGAACCCATGATCTTCAGTTTACAAGACGACGACTCCTTGCCACTTGGCCACCATACCAATCTATGCTGCAAAATATTTATCAACATTCTGGAAAGCAGTAGTTGTGTAATGTGAATTTGGCACACAAATAAACTCAGTGGAGAACCTTGGGATTGAACCAAGGACCTCATGCATAAATAGCATGCACTCCCCCTCTGAGCTTCCATCCCATTTTATTTGCAGGTAAAATGCAATATTATACAATGTACTTTTTATATAGAACACTCCATTGAATCTACAATGGAATGATAGCAGCAATTCTTAATACAAGTATGGACAGTCATCGAACCCATGAACTTCAGTTTTTGAAAATGATGCAATTGAAGTTGGCAACCATACCACTTCTGTTTCCTGCTGAGAATTTCAACATTCTGGAAAGTAGGAGATGGGCCATTGCAAAGGTTTCAATGGAGAAGCTGGGGATTGAACCCAGGACCTCATACATGCGAAGCATGCGCTCTACCACTGAGCTACATCCCCTTTCTGGGAAAAGAAAAATGTTTCTTTTTTTTTTAAATTTCACCTTTATATAACCAGGTAAGCTAGTTGAGAACAAGTTTTCATTTACAACTGCGACCTAGCCAAGATAAAGGAAAGCAGCGCAACACAAACAACAACACAGAGTTACAGATGGAATAATAAAGAGTACAGTCAATAACACAATAGAATAAAAAGAAAGTCTATATACAGTGCGTGCAAATGGAGGTAGGGCAATAAATAGGCCATAGTAGCGAAGTATTACAATTTAGCAAATGAACACTGGAGTGATAGATGAGCAAATGATGATGTGCAAGTAGAAATTGTAAGGAAGTGCTATTTCTTATGCAGGTGACCAGCCTACTGCTATTACATTGCTATAACTGAGACAACGTATTTTCACAGTAAAACATGTTAGGTCCCATACAGGATAGCTCCCACACCCACACACACAGCACACACACATTACACACACTAACTGCCGAGGACACACAGATAAGACATACACCCACACATTGGGAGAAGAGACAGCCTTGACTTGCAGAAACCAGCGCACACACCTAATCTCCTTTCTAGCCGAACATTGTGTGACTGAGGACAGCGCACACACCTAATCTCCTTTTTTAGCTGAACATTGTGTGACAAGGAACGGCACGACAAGACTCAGAGGATGACGGACGGCCCAACAGGGCCAATCCAAGAAGACTACACCTCAGCCTGAACCAACCCGAAGACCCGATCTTCTAGAATCAACCTACTTTCTGTTCTGTATATGAGACATGTGCAAACTGTTAGCGGGGCTTCTTTCTGCTGGTTCCTTATGAACCGAATGAAATGGGCCCGTATACGTTGTACCAGATATCTTTACTCATAATTAAACTGTCACTTGTCATACAATAGACCACCTTGTCTGAATCGATCCTTGACCGGCTCCCCTCCTACATATCCCATTATCAACAGAATCTTGGTAGCAGAGGATGGTTTACTAACGACCCAGTCCAGAGTGGTTGATGTGGGTGTGAGGGGCGAGTTGGTGAAAGGACGGTTCCCGTAGGACAGGTGAAAACTTTCGGGGTGGACAACAATTCTGCTCAACTCGGAAACTGATCTCTGGTCGACCACAAAATAAGGTAAGCAAAACCTGTTAATATTGTCGAATAGCATATTGTCGAATAGTCATACCAAATTACGATCAGTAGTACCGAGTGTGGGTAAGAATTTTTGTGTAAATTTAACATAAATATTGACTTGAAATTGACAGTGAAGTAAACATATGTGGTAATTAGAATATCCCGATAGTCCGGCTTGTGACCGGTCCGGCTTGTGTCCGGTCAGGGATAAGTAGTAGTAGACCTAAATAACCCGAGGGTCCGGCTTGTGTCCGGTCAGGGATAACTAACAATAAATATAGAATATTCCGATAGTCCGGCTTGTGTCGGTCCGGCTGAGACCGGTCAGGAATAAAATAGTCAATATAGAGTTGCTACCGATAGTCCGGCTAGTGTCCGGTCCGGCTTGTGTCCGGTAAGGTGATCTATAATTGGGCATAGATTTAACCAATAGCCAGGCTTGTGACCGGTGAGGTGTCTACAAAAGGTTAATATATTGAATCTCTAATTAGGCATAGATATAACCAATAGCCAGGCTTGTGACCGGTGAGGTTAAAACCAATAGCCAGGCTTGTGACCGGTGAGGTGTCTACAAAAGATTAATGTATGTTGGACTGAAAAGTCCGCTTTGTTTTTTGGTCTGAACTGATGTGATAAATGTACAAATGTGTGACGTCGTGGAATAAGATGTTCTAATGATCGATTTTGTTGAAGCTATGTACATGTAAGAATATTCGTGTGTCGACTATAGACTAAATGTAAACGGCGTTTCACAAGACCCTGTTATCATTACCAATATTTAAAATTACTGTGGAAAAGTATTTCCTAAATTCTAAAAAAACATTATCCAAATTGTTAAAACATTAATGTTGAAGATCATTTCCTGAATTGGGGCTCGTCTTTAATCATTAAACCATTATTGTCGAAAATTCTGGATTTATGACGGAGAAGCTCTGAGTTAAGACAGAGTATGAGTAATAGTGTCTCCTAAGAATACATCACTGGCGCGAACCAGTGGCGGGCTAAGTATATCCAGAGAGTGTACAAAATATTTCTAAAACACTAACTATTATTAAACTAAAATGGCGACTCCGCAACCTCCAAAATTAAAATTCAATGATTTTCTAGATCAACGTATGCAAGATAGGTCAGGAGGAAAGGAACAGTGGAAGTCAATAAAGAAGGTTTGGGAAGGGTTGAAGTTGAAGTGGACACAGGCAGGTTATTTAGTAGGGGGAACGCCAATAGGGTCCAGCTTAGCACAATGGAAGGTGAGTTGCGTGAAGCATTACAGGAAGCTAAAGACAGGGAGATAGAACAGAACAAGTTGCATGTATTCAAGAAGGAGGGACTAAACAGAGAGAGAAAGCAGAAGCTGAATTGAAGATAGGCACTTGGGCTATCGAGGAGACCCGTAGAGCACAACTGAACAAAAAACCGGAAATGATGGGGGTAGTGGCTGGGGCGGAGGTGGAGTCATCAATGGAGGCGACACAGGGGAGTGACGAAGTCAAATTGGCCCCTGTAGCAGCCTCCCCCACTCCTGTGGCACGTATATACCCGAAGCTACCAGAGAGGCCACTCAACCACCACCATATTCATCGACAACCCAAGTTCCCTCAGCCCCCTCCATCCAGGCACCAGTTCTCCACATTGATGAAGGCCTGCTACGGGGACAGTGTCAATGCATTTGACTGGAGGCTATATAGAGTGTGAGGAGGTACGACAACCCTCCACCCCCTGCTCTCTAGAAGGCGGATTGGTGTCCACACCCCATGGGGGTCGAAGCCTACAAGAATGTGGAGAAGGACGGGCACCTATGGGAGAAAGGAGCCGTGACTCATGTAAATCACTTAAATTTTCCCAAAACCCTTAATGAACACCAGCCTACCGCAGCCATCAAGTCATCAAACACTCACGTCTCACTCTCTTGAGTCAAAGCCTTCCCTGCAGTTCAGAGAGCTACCAGACTCCATCAGATCCCCTGCATCTCGAAGTGTTGGGTCAGCCAGATCCCACCTGAACGAAAGAACCGGGGGAACTACTGCCTACAGAGGGGAACATGAGCATTCCTGTCCTGAAGTGGATGTCCTACGTGAATATACCTACTCACTCAACGAGCCTGAGGAAGAGGACGAAGAGGAGCCAGGGAGGGTGACAAGAGAGGACATATGGAAAGCTGCCCAACAAATTGCGGCAGAAGAAGACATGCAACCGGAAAGGGTGGACCATTTCAACTGAATGGGTACTACTTGGGAGATGTTGTTGAACTACATGGACAGATACCACCGGAGCAGGTACTTAGGAGATCTCGACGCATACAAGACCAAAATCAACTAAGGAGGGAACAAGAACTACAAATGCCTCTGAGACTGAGTGGGACAGGACAAACCGAAGAATATGTGCCATGGAAAATGCAAGATCTCACCGCCGTAATGGAACAACTTCCGAGTCTCCACGGAGGAGCGTCAGCTTGGCTACTACAGTTACAGACCCTCACATCAGGATTCCGGCTGGCACTGGGAGACATGAAAGCGTTGTTGGCAAGAGCGACCGATCACACCACCATGAATGTATTGATAAATACCGCTGGTCTGGGGTCCAACACAGGTGCCACTCCACCAGAGAAGTATCGCGCTCAACTATGGGCAGAACTCAGAAGAGCCTACCCCACCGAGAAGAATTTGCTGCACTATCATCTTTCACCATGCATGCAGGAGAACAGGCAGCCGAATATCTGGACAGGGCTAAGACGACATGGAGGTCAGTGCATGGGGAAACATACGATCACTCAGAAACCTCTAAGGCTATGTGGAAGGAAATGGTGGTGAATGGAACACCGGGAGCTGTAAAGACTAAACTGAGAGGCACTGTCGGGCTGTGTGTCATGCCGCTAGCCCAATTCAACTCCCATGTGCACCACCATATCACCCAGGACTGCAAGGATACAGGCGCTGCGGACACTGAGGTGAAAGCTCTACAGGTACAACTGCTGAAGATACAGCTTAAAGAGGCCCAGAAGACAGCACAGCCAAAGAAGCAGATGTTGGCTGATGACCAAACCCTTCCACAAGTGGTGGAAGCTACCGTGAAACAAATGATGGCGGGGGCAGCTCCAGTTGCCCCACCAACCCCTGTAGCCTACGTTGCTCCCCCAATCAATATCTTACCCACCTCAGGCTTATCCTGCCCAAGGCTTCACACCCAGAGGACCTACCACAACATACTACAGCCCCCAATCAAATCTGCAGTGGGGATTGAGGGCAGCTGGACGATCATCTGGACAATGTCGCAATTGTCACCAAGTCGGACATTATGCTAAGGCCTGCCCGTACCCACTGACGCCCCAACAACAGCATTTCATAATGAACAGAGGAAGAGGATATGCCCCTAGAGGAAGGGGAGCCCCTCGAATGACGGGGCCACCACCAGGGCCCGCCTATCCACAACCTGTGTACAACCACCCAGAACAACCAGCACCTCCAGTACCATTCCAGGGAATGTCTGAAGCATACCCTCCATGGGAATGAAGGTGCCCACCACCACCTGACGAGGCAGAGGTCCAACACTTTTCTGTATATACGGAACCTACTGTCACGTGTGAAGTAGGAGGAGTTACTCATCAATTTCTAGTGGACACCGGATGTACATATTCTGCGATCAGATCTCCTCAGCCTTTATCTACTGATTCCATACAGGTGGTGGGGGTGTCAGGAAGACCGGAAACACAACACAAAACTGAACCTCTCCTTTTCCAGTGGGGTCCTTCAAAGCTGAGGCACCAATTTCTATACTGTCCTAACTGTCCCATCAATCTGTTGGGAAGAGACCTACTCTGTAAAATGGGTTGTTACATCTGTCTCACCGAAAAAGGAGTTGAAGTGTCAGTCAGACCTACGCCAACGGGAAGAGTGTTAATGCTTCCCATTTTACCGACTCCCCCACTGTCTCTGACCCAGGAAATCTATTGGCTGAAATGCCTGGAACATGGACCCTCCACCCCTGGTATACAGTTCCAGTTTAATTCGTGGAGAAAGCTTATCTATACTCTACATCCTTACAAGAGCTGAGTTACACTGTACACTCAATGTAACTGAGGATGAAGATACACCATACACTGATGACTGGGATGAAAACATGATGCACCAAACCCCCACCATTAGGTGTGCCTCAATCGTTTGTGGACCAGAGGGGGTGGCTGCCCCTGTAATTTTACCTTCTCATCTGAAGCCCTGGTATCTGTTGGGGCCTGACTCATCACCCCATGTGACATTGGCAGTGGGGAATGGACATGAAGCAAGAAGCCTGGGTCCTATGATACGTCGAGCATCGAAGCTCCAATGGGAACCTACCTCCACACCAGGGTTGATGAAAGCTACCACTGAGGACATGTGGAGACTAACAATGATAGACACGGAAGAAACCTGTAAGCCTGAGCGTCTTGCCCTACCCAGACACCATGGTAAACCCTATTCAGATCACCCATCATCTACAGCCCTGCTGGATTCCATTGACAAATCTATCTGGAGTACCACGCCTTTCGATGTGGGCAAACTACAAGTTACACCAGTTGCTATCACCCTGTTGGATCCGACTCAACCTCCCATCTACAGACCCCAATATCGTCTCAAGCCTGAGCAGGTGGAGGGGATTCGCCCCACTATTGAGGGGTTATTGGGAGCTGACTGCATTTACCGAACTCAATCTCCATGGAACACCCCAATTCTGCCTGTTCCGAAGGCAGATGGACAAACCTACAGGATGGTACAAGACTTCAGAGCCATCAATGAAGCCACTTTGGGGGTTGACCTACCTGTTCCTGACCCACACATTACCCTGAGCAATCTATCACCGAGACACCAATATTTCACTGTCGTGGACCTTGCTAATGCTTTCTTTAGCATTCCTCTGGATGAGGGGTCTCAGCCTCTGTTTGCATTCACTTACGAAAACCAGCAGTACACGTATTCTGTTCTTCCCCAGGGCTATCGTTGCTCCCCCGGAATATTCAATCACATCCTGAAAAAAACCTTGGGAGAACTCACCCTTCCGGAAGGCGTGGTACTCATCCAATACGTTGACGATCTCCTCCTGGGAGCCCCCACTTCGGACCTGTGCTTAGAAATCACCAAAGTCCTGCTGGACTTTTTGGCTAGCAAGGGATACAAGGTCAAGAAATCAAAAGTCCAGATGTGCAGAAGGACGGTACTCTTTTTGGGTAGAGAAATCTCAGGAGAAGGAGCTGGACTCTCTACTTCACACAGAAGCTCCATTCTTCACCATCCCAGACCAACCACAGTCGCTGGTATGCTCTCGTTTTTGGTTTGACTGGGTACAGCCGTACACACATTCCTGACTACACTGCCAGGACTGAACCACTGAGGGAAATAGTCAGACATGCAGGCTCAAGAAACCTTCATGCTCCTCTTATCTGGTCACCTGAGGCCTCTGAGGCTTTTGGCCAGTTGAAAACAGACCTGGCTGTGGCTGCAGCTCTCACTGCACCTGACTATGGCAAGACCTTCCATTTGGATTTTCTGAAAAAGAAGGATTCACATCATCCGTTCTCTTCCAGAAACAGAGGGGGAGAGAAGAGTCCTGATGTACCACTCCTCAAAATTGGATCACATTGAGACAGGACAGACCACATGCTCAAGTATGTAGCAGCAGCAGTTGCTAAAGCCATTGAAAAAACTGCTCACCTCGTAATGTGCCACAAAATGGAGATCCACACCCACCATGGTGTTGCAGCGTACTTGATGGCGAAGGAATTCACCTTTAGTGCAGAGAGAAAAAACAAAATTCAGAACAAATGTACACAGTCACACATCACGTTTGTCAACACAGACAAGAATATGGCTGATGCCCTTAATGCGGAAGAAGGAATGACCCACGCCTGCGCAGAAAGAGCTGCTCAAGAACTTAAACTCAGACCAGACCTGGAAATGAACCAATATTGATTGCAGACCTATGGCTGTACACTGACGGGTGTTGTTACAGAGGAGATGAGGGCAACATAGCAGCATACGCAGTAGTACAACAGAATGTGGATGGAGCTCACACCACCCTGGAATCAGGTATAATACCTCAGCCCGCATCAGCCAATTGGCAGAGATAATTGGACTCACCCAAGCATTAACACTGGCCAAAGGAAAAAGGTCAACATATACACCGACTCAGCATATGCTCATGGAGCAGTACACATCGATGGACCACAATGGGTCAGAAGAAACTTTACCACTACTGGAAACCTACCAATCAAGCACAAGACCCAGATGGAGCGTCTGATTGCTGCAGTATCACTCCCTGAGAAAGTGGCCATAATGAAATGCAAAGGCCATCAGACATTGAACTCCAGGATCAGCAGGGGAAATGATGCTGCAGACCAGGCAGCTAAGAAAGCAGGAGGATACACTCCCAGACAAATGGTTCTCCAAATCAGTCCACCTAGGACTGAATTGACTAACCAACACATCAAAGAACTACAACAAGCAGCCGGACCATATGAGCACTCAGTGTGGGGACAGAAGGGAGCGACGAAGGGTACTGATGAACTGTGGCGATGTCATGATGGCAGACTAGTGGCCCCTGCAAACCTCTGTCCTGAACTAATCAGAGAAGCACATGGACTAACACACGAAGGGAAACTGAAGACTCTACAGAGAGTATCCTATGTGTGGTGGCATCCTTACATGAAAGAAATGACAGATTTGTTCTGTGACAGTTGTGCCATCTGTGGAAGTCACAACCCAAAGAAACCCTACCAGACTCCCATGGGACACTATCCGGTGCCCAATGCCTGTTTTCAAGACATCAGCATAGATTTTACAGACA
Source organism: Oncorhynchus mykiss (assembly GCF_013265735.2). NCBI lineage: Eukaryota > Metazoa > Chordata > Actinopteri > Salmoniformes > Salmonidae > Oncorhynchus > Oncorhynchus mykiss. The sequence continues at coordinate 18,074 of NW_023494159.1, forward strand.
TGGGAGCAGATCAGGTCAAGGGAGGAAGAGATATTTGCTAGTAATGGTAGACAGATTCTCAAAGTGGGTAGAGGCCATTCCTACAGCAAAGGAGGATGCGAAGTCAGTCATTAAGTGGCTACAGACAGAACTCATACCTAGGTATGGGGTTCCTCGACAAAGGAGGTGACAATGGGTCCCACTTCTCAAATCAGCACCTGAGACAGGTGGAGGAGAGGTTTGGCATTACACACAAGTTTGGCTCTGTGTATAAGCCGCAATCGCAGGGCCTTGTGGAACGCTGTAATCAGACTCTGAAAGCTAAGATAGCTAAAGTGTGTGCAGGGACCAAATTGACCTGGGTGGAAGCCCTGCCCCTGGCACTGATGGCCATGAGGTCCTCACCAGGTGCAGGGACACATCTTTCACCCCATGAAATAATGACAGGTAGAGTAATGCCAGGGCCACCAAGAGAGGGAGGTCATATGCCCCCTCTTGATGTGCACCAGATAGGATGTCTGACTATGTGAAGAAATTGACGGAATTGTCTGCAGCTCTCTCCAAACAGATACACCGTGTCGCAGAGGGAGCTGGCTGACGTCCCGGAACAACCAAGGGTAAAAGTTGGAGACTGGGTAAGGATCAAGGTCCACAAGAGAATGTGGGCTGATCCCAGGTGGACTGGACCGTACGAAGTGAAGGAGGTTACTTCACACTCAGTCCAGGTCAAAGGTAAATCAGGCGCACCTTGGCACCACCTGACACATTGTACACCAGCCCCAACCCCTGCCAGAACTCTGGCTGAAGTAAGAAGTGATTTACTCACATCCAATTCAAATTCAAATTCTGACATCCCTCCCGTCTGACCATGTGGAGGAGACTCCCATCCTCAGATGATAGGGACACTAGAGTAGCACCATGGGCTAGAAGGGCTAGGAGACCATGGGAAAGACTGGGTTGTTCTGGCCCATTGTTTGTCCTAATTATAGTCAATGTTGTTTTGACATTGGGAGTAATGATATGGGCAGCCCAGCGTATAATTACCGACCAGGAACAGACTACTCGATTAAACATCACCAATGCTTCTATATTCTCGGATACGCATGTTTTGTCTAAACGTAACGTTCGGAATGGTGACTTTGAATGTACTGCAGAATTAATTAGATCAGCTACTCTGTGTATCCCGCTTAACGCTACTAACACTGTTATACTTACTTGGGGTGTTCTGGGTAGCCCAGGTGGTGGTTATGGGACTCATGCAATCATGTGGTATAGATCAGAATGGTATATGACAGCAGGAGGCTATGGTGAATGGACATGGAAAAATCTAGTTGCAGAAACTGGTCACGATTGGTCCTCCTGGACAGTGCATCAGCAAGCTCTACAGTGGAGAAATCGGTTGACCTTGACAAAAGTGAGTAATGGCCTGAAATTGATAATCAAAATAGGAACCGGAAAGGTTGGGTGTACCACTTTCCTACTAGCACCATGGGTGGACCAGAGGGTTTACTGGCCCCTTAAGATCTGTCATACTAACATAACCACCCCTCTAGCTGTTCTTTCTACGCGACAGGTGCTATCCACTTCGGATCCAAGATTGGGGTCTATTATTATCACGTCCGGACTGAATCCGCCTACAGTAGATGATTCCATCCTGATGACTTCTGGAGTCTCAGGTTTCTCCAATAATTGGTTACTACTGACTGAAGAAGCTGGAAGGCAGCCCGTACTGACTGTGTGGTTATGTATGGGAGCTAGGCCTCTCCTTCGCATTGTGCCTGCAGCCTTACCTGTCAATTGTGTTTTCCCTGTTATGAAATTTAATAACCCAACCCAAAATTGTTCTTCCTGGGATAAGGTTTATCCACTAGTCAAGGGCAGACAGCGCACCGATTTTCTCCTCAGATGTTGCTGAAGGGAATTTCACATGTGTGAACATGACCCTAGGACCTCCAGATTTAGGTACTGTCCCACCCCACTGGTGTAACTCTACTTACTTCCCTAATTCTCCCCTTACAGTTGTCACCAGAGCAGATGTTGGTGGTGGTGCGGTGGTAAGCAACTGTTTGGGCGTTTCCCAAAGAATTCTACTGGCCTTTGTGCTCTTGTCTCTCTGCTTCTTCCCATTTCAGTATACCCAATAGGTGTGACTGAGTTGGTGGCCCAATTTGAAAAGGATGCCTTCCCGTCCAAGAAAAAGAGGATGGCTGGATCTGATGGTGGTGACCCTACGTACATAGACGCCATAGGAGTTCCCAGAGGGGTCCCGGATGAGTATAAACTTGCTAACCAGGTTTCTGCTGGGATTGAATCTTCTATTTGCTGGTGGTGTACCATCAACAAAAATGTAGATCGAATTAACTATATCCATTTTAATGTTCAGAGATTGGGCAACTGGACACAGCAAGGTTTTGAAGCCGTCCATGGTCAACTGGCTGCAACCAGCCTTATGGCCTTCCAAAATCGTATCGCAGTTGACATGCTCCTAGCTGAGAAAGGAGGTGTCTGTTCTATGTTTGGGGAACAATGCTGTACTTTTATCCCTAATAACACTGCTAGTGATGGAAGCCTGACCGTCGCTTTGGAGGGACTTCGGGACTCTTAATGGTAAAATGAAATCTCATTCTGGGATTGATACCTCAATGTGGGACTCCTGGATGAGTGCCTTTGGTAAATATAAAACCCTGGTCTCCTCCATTTTGGTCTCCATTTCGGTCGTTCGCGGCCATTTTGGTTCTCTGTGGATGCTGTTGCATTCCATGTATCCGTTCCCTTACCACTAGGGTTATCTCTAGAGCTATTGACCCTTCCCCCCTTTCCCAGATGTTTCCTCTGCTTGCTAATGACCTGCCCGAATTTGAGGATGAGGTTGAGAGTGCCTACTAGGTTTTGTTTTTCTTTTCATGAAATGCTATGACTGCTGAAATAAGGGATAATGAGTGACACCCTAGTGGGTGTCAAAAAGGGGGGCTTAAATTTCACACCATTTTCTTTTGTTCTGTTTTTCAATGAGCTGTTGTTCTCTTTTGACATGAGGGTTGCAAGTTCCTAGGTGGCTGGTAGCCAATCTAGTACATAGTGGGATCGAATGGAGAACATGAAGGTATTTTAAACTTTGTAATTGTTAGCCTAGTTTATGTCACATCTCTTAGGAGATGTGAAGAGAGGGAATCACAAAACTTTTCCTTCTGGGAAAAGTTTTCTTTTTGTGTCTGGATCTAGTTAGGTTGTGTCACGTCTCTGGGGAGACGTGAAGAGAGGGATTTGTAGGAAGTGCTATTTCTTATGCAGGTGACCAGCCTACTGCTATTACATTGCTATAACTGAGACAACGTATTTTCACAGTAAAACATGTTAGGTCCCATACAGGATAGCTCCCACACCCAAACACACAGCACACACACATTACACACACTAACTGCCGAGGACACACAGGTAAGACATACACCCACACATTGGGAGGAAGAGACAGCCTTGACTTGCAGAAACCAGCGCACACACCTAATCTCCTTTCTAGCCGAACATTGTGTGACTGAGGACAGCGCACACACCTAATCTCCTTTTTTAGCTGAACATTGTGTGACAAGGAACGGCACGACAAGACTCAGAGGGATGACGGACGGCCCAACAGGGCCAATCCAAGAAGACTACACCTCAGCCTGAACCAACCCGAAGACCCGATCTTCTAGAATCAACCTACTTTCTGTTCTGTATATGAGACATGTGCAAACTGTTAGCGGGGCTTCTTTCTGCTGGTTCCTTATGAACCGAATGAAATGGGCCAGTATACGTTGTACCAGATATCTTTACTCATAATTAAACTGTCACTTGTCATACAATAGACCACCTTGTCTGAATCGATCCTTGACCGGATCCCCCTCCTACATATCCCATTATCAACAAAATACTGGTGTGCAAAGAGCAGAATGTAAATTAAAACAATATGGGGATGATGTAGGTAGATTGGGTGGGCTATTTACAGATGGGCTATGTACAGCTGCAGCGATCAGTTAGCTGCTCAGATAGCCAATGTTTAAAGTCAGCAGTGTTGCCAACACCTCAGTAAGGAAAGTAGCTATTGGCTGTCCTAAAAAATCGCTAGAAGTTGCTAAAAACATGTCATCACCTAATTTGCAGAATTGGTAATGTGCATGTAAATGTGAAGGACACTGTAGGAGTGAGGAATAACATTGTGGGAGAGACAAAAAGTGAGCAAAAAACTCCCTAAATATGTTTGGAACTACAAATTAACTTTCCTTGTTTTTTTATGATACAATTCCAACCCTCGTCCTTTACCCGGCTGGCTTGAGACCGGCAAAAGTGAACCAAAAGAGACATACTGGCGGAGCGGAGCTACTTAGTTTTTCATGACCTTTTTATTTTATTCTTTGTTTTTAGTTTTTCAGTTTAGTTTTCTTAATTTGTTTTGGTTTTTAACCTTATGGTCCACTTAGGAGCCTAAAACATTTGACATTTTTAAACCTTAACATTTAGAAAAAGAAATGGTATACAATCGACATTAGCAATCTAAATGGACCAAAAAGAGACAATAGAAAAAAATGGCAATGGCAATGTGAGAAAATTACGGTAACTAGTCTGGCTCTAAAATCAGGTTAATTGTGTTTTTTTTGTGTGTAAGCCAGGGCGGGATCAGCCAGCGGCAGCTTCCCGCATGTGCGATTCATTTGCAGTCTGGACGCAATTGACCTTTCTTTACACTGTTCTAATGAAAGTACATTTTCATAATATCAGCTAGCTTCCATAAACGTCAAACAAGGATTGAACCCACGTGCTTCAGTTTACAAAAACAGATGACTTAGCACATCTATTTCCTTATTAAAATGTCAACATTCTGGAAAGTGGGAGTTGTGCAAATGCTAATTTAACAACTAAATATACTCATCAGAGAAGTTGTAGATTAACTTCAGACCACATACACTTCAAGTATTAGCTCTACCGTAGAGACACATCCCCTTACAATTATTAGCAGGGTTGCCATATTGAGACAACTTGCCTTTTCTTCAAATTCCTCCAGTTAAAGAACCTCTCCATGGTACCAGCTAATTTTCTGTAAGGCACAGATGGGATTTGAACCCATGATCTTCGATTTACAAGACCGACGCCTTGCCACTTGGCCACCATGCCAATCTACGCTGCAAATATTTATCAACATTCTGGAAAGTAGTAGTTGTGTAATGTGAATTTGGCACACAAATAAACTCAGTGGAGAACCTGGGATTGAACCAAGGACCTCATGCATAAATAGCATGCACTCCCCCTCTGAGCTTCCATCCCATTTTATTTGCAGGTAAAATGCAATATTAATACAATGTACTTTTTATATACACCACTCCATTGAATCTACAATGAAATTATAGCAGCAATTCTTAATACAAGTATGGACAGTCATCGAACCCATGAACTTCAATTTTTGAATATGATGCAATTGAAGTTGGCAACCATACCACTTCTGTTTCCTGCTGAGAATTTCAACATTCTGGAAAGTAGGAGATGGGCCATTGCAAAGGTTTCAATGGAGAAGCTGGGGATTGAACCCAGGACCTCATACATGCGAAGCATGCGCTCTACCACTGAGCTACATCCCCTTTCTGGGAAAAAGAGAAATGTTTCTTGTTTTTTTTAAATTTCACCTTTATATAACCAGGTAAGCTAGTTGAGAACAAGTTTTCATTTACAACTGCGACCTAGCCAAGATAAAGGAAAGCAGCGCAACACAAACAACAACACAGAGTTACAGATGGAATAATAAAGAGTACAGTCAATAACACAATAGAAGAAAAAAAAGAAAGTCTATATACAGTGCGTGCAAATGGAGGTAGGGCAATAAATAGGCCATAGTAGCGAAGTAATTACAATTTAGCAAATGAACACTGGAGTGATAGATGAGCAAATGATGATGTGCAAGTAGAAATACTGGTGTGCAAAGAGCAGAATGTAAATTAAAACAATATGGGGATGAGGTAGGTAGATTGGGTGGGCTATTTACAGATGGGCTATGTACAGCTGCAGCGATCAGTTAGCTGCTCAGATAGCCAATGTTTAAAGTCAGCAGTGTTGCCAACACCTCAGTAAGGAAAGTAGCTATTGGCTGTCCTAAAAGTCGCTAGAAGTTGCTAAAACATGTCATCACCTAATTTGCAGAATTGGCCATGTGCATGTAAATGTGAAGGACACTGTAGGAGTGAGGAATAACATTGTGGGAGAGACAAAAAGTGAGTAAAAAACTCCCTAAATATGTTTGGAACTACAAATGAACTTTCTTCTGTCGATCCTTGTTTTTTTATGATACAATTCCAACCCTCGTCCTTTACCCGGCTGGCTTGAGACCGGCAAAAGTGAACCAAAAGAGACATACTGGCGGAGCGGAGCTACTTAGTTTTTCATGACCTTTTTATTTTATTCTTTGTTTTTAGTTTTTCAGTTTAGTTTTCTTAATTTGTTTTAGTTTTTAACCTTATGGTCCACTTAGGAGCCTAAAACATTTGACATTTTTAACCTTAACATTTAGAAAAAAGAAATGGTATACAATCGACATTAGCAATCTAAATGGACCAAAAGAGACCATAGAAAAAATGGCAATGGCAATGTGAGAAAATTACGGTAACTAGTCTGGCTCTAAATCAGGTTAATTGTGTGTTTTTTTTGTGTAAGCCAGGGCGGGATCAGCCAGCGGCAGCTTCCCGCATGTGCGATTCATTTGCAGTCTGGACGCAATTGACCTTTTCTTTACACTGTTCTAATGAAAGTACATTTTCATAATATCAGCTAGCTTCCATAAACGTCAAACAAGGATTGAACCCACGTGCTTCAGTTTACAAAAACAGATGACTTAGCACATCTATTTCCTTATTAAAATGTCAACATTCTGGAAAGTGGGAGTTGTGCAAATGCTAATTTAACAACTAAATATACTCATCAGAGAAGTTGTAGATTAACTTCAGACCACATACACTTCAAGTATTAGCTCTACCGTAGAGACACATCCCCTTACAATATATTAGCAGGGTTGCCATATTGAGACAACTTGCCTTTTCTTCAATTCCTCCAGTTAAAGAACCTCTCCATGGTACCAGCTAATTTTCTGTAAGGCACAGATGGGATTTGAACCCATGATCTTCGATTTACAAGACCGACGCCTTGCCACTTGGCCACCATGCCAATCTACGCTGCAAAATATTTATCAACATTCTGGAAAGTAGTAGTTGTGTAATGTGAATTTGGCACACAAATAAACTCAGTGGAGAACCTTGGGATTGAACCAAGGACCTCATGCATAAATAGCATGCACTCCCCCTCTGAGCTTCCATCCCATTTTATTTGCAGGTAAAATGCAATATTAATACAATGTACTTTTTATATACACCACTCCATTGAATCTACAATGAAATGATAGCAGCAATTCTTAATACAAGTATGGACAGTCATCGAACCCATGAACTTCAGTTTTTGAAAATGATACAATTGAAGTTGGCAACCATACCACTTCTGTTTCAACATTCTGGAAAGTAGGAGATGGGCCATTGCAAAGATTTCAATGGAGAAGCTGGGGATTGAACCCAGGACCTCATACATGCAAAGCATGCGCTCTACCACTGAGCTACATCCCCTTTCTGGGAAAAAGAGAAATGTTTCTTGTTTTTTTAATTTCACCTTTATATAACCAGGTAAGCTAGTTGAGAACAAGTTTTCATTTACAACTGCGACCTAGCCAAGATAAAGGAAAGCAGCGCAACACAAACAACAACACAGAGTTACAGATGGAATAATAAAGAGTACAGTCAATAACACAATAGAAGAAAAAAAAGAAAGTCTATATACAGTGCGTGCAAATGGAGGTAGGGCAATAAATAGGCCATAGTAGCGAAGTAATTACAATTTAGCAAATGAACACTGGAGTGATAGATGAGCAAATGATGATGTGCAAGTAGAAATACTGGTGTGCAAAGAGCAGAATGTAAATGAAAACAATATGGGGATGAGGTAGGTAGATTGGGTGGGCTATTTACAGATGGGCTATGTACAGCTGCAGCGATCAGTTAGCTGCTCAGATAGCCAATGTTTAAAGTCAGCAGTGTTGCCAACACCTCAGTAAGGAAAGTAGCTATTGGCTGTCCTAAAAGTCGCTAGAAGTTGCTAAAACATGTCATCACCTAATTTGCAGAATTGGCAATGTGCATGTAAATGTGAAGGACACTGTAGGAGTGAGGAATAACATTGTGGGAGAGACAAAAAGTGAGTAAAAAACTCCCTAAATATGTTTGGAACTACAAATGAACTTTCTTCTGTCGATCCTTGTTTTTTTATGATACAATTCCAACCCTCGTCCTTTACCCGGCTGGCTTGAGACCGGCAAAAGTGAACCAAAAGAGACATACTGGCGGAGCGGATCTACTTAGTTTTTCATGACCTTTTTATTTTATTCTTTGTTTTTAGTTTTTCAGTTTAGTTTTCTTAATTTGTTTTGGTTTTTAACCTTATGGTCCACTTAGGAGCCTAAAACATTTGACATTTTTAACCTTAACATTTAGAAAAAAGAAGTGGTATACAATCGACATTAGCAATCTAAATGTACCAAAAAGAGACCATAGAAAAAAATGGCAATGGCAATGTGAGAAAATTACGGTAACTAGTCTGGCTCTAAATCAGGTTAATTGTGTTTTTTTTTTGTGTAAGCCAGGGCGGGATCAGCCAGCGGCAGCTTCCCGCATGTGCGATACATTTGCAGTCTGGACGCAATTGACCTTTTCTTTACACTGTTCTAATGAAAGTACATTTTCATAATATCAGCTAGCTTCCATAAACGTCAAACAAGGATTGAACCCACGTGCTTCAGTTTACAAAAACAGATGACTTAGCACATCTATTTCCTTATTAAAATGTCAACATTCTGGAAAGTGGCAGTTGTGCAAATGCTAATTTAACAACTAAATATACTCATCAGAGAAGTTGTGGATTAACTTCAGACCACATACACTTCAAGTATTAGCTCTACCGTAGAGACACATCCCCTTACAATATATTAGCAGGGTTGCCATATTGAGACAACTTGCCTTTTCTTCAAATTCCTCCAGTTAAAGAACCTCTCCATGGTACCAGCTAATTTTCTGTAAGGCACAGATGGGATTTGAACCCAAGATCTTCGGTTACAAGACCGACGCCTTGCCACTTGGCCACCATGCCAATCTACGCTGCAAAATATTTATCTACATTCTGGAAAGTAGTAGTTGTGTAATGTGAATTTGGCACACAAATAAACTCAGTGGAGAACCTTGGGATTGAACCAAGGACCTCATGCATAAATAGCATGCACTCCCCCTCTGAGCTTCCATCCCATTTTATTTGCAGGTAAAATGCAATATTAATACAATGTACTTTTTATATACACCACTCCATTGAATCTACAATGAAATGATAGCAGCAATTCTTAATACAAGTATGGACAGTCATCGAACCCATGAACTTCAATTTTTGAATATGATGCAATTGAAGTTGGCAACCATACCACTTCTGTTTCCTGCTGAGAATTTCAACATTCTGGAAAGTAGGAGATGGGCCATTGCAAAGGTTTCAATGGAGAAGCTGGGGATTGAACCCAGGACCTCATACATGCGAAGCATGCGCTCTACCACTGAGCTACATCCCCTTTCTGGGAAAAAGAGAAATGTTTCTTGTTTTTTAAAATTTCACCTTTATATAACCAGGTAAGCTAGTTGAGAACAAGTTTTCATTTACAACTGCGACCTAGCCAAGATAAAGGAAAGCAGCGCAACACAAACAACAACACAGAGTTACAGATGGAATAATAAAGAGTACAGTCAATAACACAATAGAAGAAAAAAAAGAAAGTCTATATACAGTGCGTGCAAATGGAGGTAGGGCAATAAATAGGCCATAGTAGCGAAGTAATTACAATTTAGCAAATGAACACTGGAGTGATAGATGAGCAAATGATGATGTGCAAGTAGAAATACTGGTGTGCAAAGAGCAGAATGTAAATTAAAACAATATGGGGATGAGGTAGGTAGATTGGGTGGGCTATTTACAGATGGGCTATGTACAGCTGCAGCGATCAGTTAGCTGCTCAGATAGCCAATGTTTAAAGTCAGCAGTGTTGCCAACACCTCAGTAAGGAAAGTAGCTATTGGCTGTCCTAAAAGTCGCTAGAAGTTGCTAAAACATGTCATCACCTAATTTGCAGAATTGGCCATGTGCATGTAAATGTGAAGGACACTGTAGGAGTGAGGAATAACATTGTGGGAGAGACAAAAAGTGAGTAAAAAACTCCCTAAATATGTTTGGAACTACAAATGAACTTTCTTCTGTCGATCCTTGTTTTTTTATGATACAATTCCAACCCTCGTCCTTTACCCGGCTGGCTTGAGACCGGCAAAAGTGAACCAAAAGAGACATACTGGCGGAGCGGAGCTACTTAGTTTTTCATGACCTTTTTATTTTATTCTTTGTTTTTAGTTTTTCAGTTTAGTTTTCTTAATTTGTTTTGGTTTTTAACCTTATGGTCTACTTAGGAGCCTAAAACATTTGACATTTTTAACGTTAACATTTAGAAAAAAGAAATGGTATACAATCGACATTAGCAATCTAAATGGACCAAAAAGAGACCATAGAAAAAAATGGCAATGGCAATGTGAGAAAATTACGGTAACTAGTCTGGCTCTAAATCAGGTTAATTGTGTGGTTTTTTTGTGTAAGCCAGGGCGGGATCAGCCAGCGGCAGCTTCCCGCATGTGCGATTCATTTGCAGTCTGGACGCAATTGACCTTTTCTTTACACTGTTCTAATGAAAGTACATTTTAATAATATCAGCTAGCTTCCATAAACGTCAAACAAGGATTGAACCCACGTGCTTCAGTTTACAAAAACAGATGACTTAGCACATCTATTTCCTTATTAAAATGTCAACATTCTGGAAAGTGGGAGTTGTGCAAATGCTAATTTAACAACTAAATATACTCATCAGAGAAGTTGTGGATTAACTTCAGACCACATACACTTCAAGTATTAGCTCTACCGTAGAGACACATCCCCTTACAATATATTAGCAGGGTTGCCATATTGAGACAACTTGCCTTTTCTTCAAATTCCTCCAGTTAAAGAACCTCTCCATGGTACCAGCTAATTTTCTGTAAGGCACAGATGGGATTTGAACCCAAGATCTTCGGTTTACAAGACCGACGCCTTGCCACTTGGCCACCATGCCAATCTACGCTGCAAAATATTTATCAACATTCTGGAAAGTAGTAGTTGTGTAATGTGAATTTGGCACACAAATAAACTCAGTGGAGTTTATTGGGATTGAACCAAGGGATTGAACCAAGGACCTCATGCATAAATAGCATGCACTCCCCCTCTGAGCTTCCATCCCATTTTATTTGCAGGTAAAATGCAATATTAATACAATATACTTTTTATATACACCACTCCATTGAATCTACAATGAAATGATAGCAGCAATTCTTAATACAAGTATGGACAGTCATCGAACCCATGAACTTCAATTTTTGAATATGATGCAATTGAAGTTGGCAACCATACCACTTCTGTTTCCTGCTGAGAATTTCAACATTCTGGAAAGTAGGAGATGGGCCATTGCAAAGGTTTCAATGGAGAAGCTGGGGATTGAACCCAGGACCTCATACATGCGAAGCATGCACTCTACCACTGAGCTACATCCCCTTTCTGGGAAAAAGAGAAATGTTTCTTGTTTTTTTAAATTTCACCTTTATATAACCAGGTAAGCTAGTTGAGAACAAGTTTTCATTTACAACTGCGACCTAGCCAAGATAAAGGAAAGCAGCGCAACACAAACAACAACACAGAGTTACAGATGGAATAATAAAGAGTACAGTCAATAACACAATAGAAGAAAAAAAAGAAAGTCTATATACAGTGCGTGCAAATGGAGGTAGGGCAATAAATAGGCCATAGTAGCGAAGTAATTACAATTTAGCAAATGAACACTGGAGTGATAGATGAGCAAATGATGATGTGCAAGTAGAAATACTGGTGTGCAAAGAGCAGAATGTAAATTAAAACAATATGGGGATGAGGTAGGTAGATTGGGTGGGCTATTTACAGATGGGCTATGTACAGCTGCAGCGATCAGTTAGCTGCTCAGATAGCCAATGTTTAAAGTCAGCAGTGTTGCCAACACCTCAGTAAGGAAAGTAGCTATTGGCTGTCCTAAAAGTCGCTAGAAGTTGCTAAAACATGTCATCACCTAATTTGCAGAATTGGCAATGTGCATGTAAATGTGAAGGACACTGTAGGAGTGAGGAATAACATTGTGGGAGAGACAAAAAGTGAGCAAAAAACTCCCTAAATATGTTTGGAACTACAAATGAACTTTCTTCTGTCGATCCTTGTTTTTTTATGATACAATTCCAACCCTCGTCCTTTACCCGGCTGGCTTGAGACCGGCAAAAGTGAACCAAAAGAGACATACTGGCGGAGCGGAGCTACTTAGTTTTTCATGACCTTTTTATTTTATTCTTTGTTTTTAGTTTTTCAGTTTAGTTTTCTTAATTTGTTTTGGTTTTTAACCTTATGGTCCACTTAGGAGCCTAAAACATTTGACATTTTTAACCTTAACATTTAGAAAAAAGAAATGGTATACAATCGACATTAGCAATCTAAATGGACCAAAAAGAGACCATAGAAAAAAATGGCAATGGCAATGTGAGAAAATTACGGTAACTAGTCTGGCTCTAAATCAGGTTAATTGTGTTTTTTTTTTGTGTAAGCCAGGGCGGGATCAGCCAGCGGCAGCTTCCCGCATGTGCGATTCATTTGCAGTCTGGACGCAATTGACCTTTTCTTTACACTGTTCTAATGAAAGTACATTTTCATAATATCAGCTAGCTTCCATAAACGTCAAACAAGGATTGAACCCACGTGCTTCAGTTTACAAAAACAGATGACTTAGCACATCTATTTCCTTATTAAAATGTCAACATTCTGGAAAGTGGGAGTTGTGCAAATGCTAATTTAACAACTAAATATACTCATCAGAGAAGTTGTGGATTAACTTCAGACCACATACACTTCAAGTATTAGCTCTACCGTAGAGACACATCCCCTTACAATATATTAGCAGGGTTGCCATATTGAGACAACTTGCCTTTTCTTCAAATTCCTCCAGTTAAAGAACCTCTCCATGGTACCAGCTAATTTTCAGTAAGGCACAGATGGGATTTGAACCCATGATCTTCGGTTTACAAGACCAACGCCTTGCCACTTGGCCACCATATGCTGCAAAATATTTATCAACATTCTGGAAAGTAGTAGTTGTGTAATGTGAATTTGGCACACAAATAAACTCAGTGGAGAACCTTGGGAACCAAGGACCTCATGCATAAATAGCATGCACTCCCCCTCTGAGCTTCCATCCCATTTTATTTGCAGGTAAAATGCAATATTAATACAATGTACTTTTTATATACACCACTCCATTGACTCTACAATGAAATGATAGCAGCAATTCTTAATACAAGTATGGACAGTCATCGAACCCATGAACTTCAGTTTTTGAAAATGATGCAATTGAAGTTGGCAACCATACCACTTCTGTTTCCTGCTGAGAATTTCAACATTCTGGAAAGTAGGAGATGGGCCATTGCAAAGGTTTCAGTGGAGAAGCTGGGGATTGAACCCAGGACCTCATACATGCGAAGAATGCGCTCTACCACTGAGCTACATCCCCTTTCTGGGAAAAAGAGAAATGTTTCTTGTTTTTTTAAATTTTACCTTTATATAACCAGGTAAGCTAGTTGAGAACAAGTTTTCATTTACAACTGCGTTTACAAAAACAGATGACTTAGCACATCTATTTCCTTATTAAAATGTCAACATTCTGGAAAGTGGGAGTTGTGCAAATGCTAATTTAACAACTAAATATACTCATCAGAGAAGTTGTGGATTAACTTCAGACCACATACACTTCAAGTATTAGCTCTACCGTAGAGACACATCCCCTTACAATATATTTTATTTGCAGGTAAAATGCAATATTAATACAATGTACTTTTTATATACACCACTCCATTGACTCTACAATGAAATGATAGCAGCAATTCTTAATACAAGTATGGACAGTCATCGAACCCATGAACTTCAGTTTTTGAAAATGATGGAATTGAAGTTGGCAACCATACCACTTCTGTTTCCTGCTGAGAATTTCAACATTCTGGAAAGTAGGAGATGGGCCATTGCAAAGGTTTCAATGGAGAAGCTGGGGATTGAACCCAGGACCTCATACATGCGAAGCATGCGCTCTACCACTGAGCTACATCCCCTTTCTGGGAAAAAGAGAAATGTTTCTTGTTTTTTTAAATTTTACCTTTATATAACCAGGTAAGCTAGTTGAGAACAAGTTTTCATTTACAACTGCGTTTACAAAAACAGATGACTTAGCACATCTATTTCCTTATTAAAATGTCAACATTCTGGAAAGTGGGAGTTGTGCAAATGCTAATTTAACAACTAAATATACTCATCAGAGAAGTTGTGGATTAACTTCAGACCACATACACTTCAAGTATTAGCCTAGCCAAGATAAAGACCTAGCCAAGATAAAGGAAAGCAGCGCAACACAAACAACAACACAGAGTTACAGATGGAATAATAAAGAGTACAGTCAATAACACAATAGAAGAAAAAAAGAAAGTCTATATACAGTGCGTGCAAATGGAGGTAGGGCAATAAATAGGCCATAGTAGCGAAGTAATTACAATTTAGCAAATGAACACTGGAGTGATAGATGAGCAAATGATGATGTGCAAGTAGAAATACTGGTGTGCAAAGAGCAGAATGTAAATTAAAACAATATGGGAATGAGGTAGGTAGATTGGGTGGGCTATTTACAGATGGGCTATGTACAGCTGCAGCGATCAGTTAGCTGCTCAGATAGCCGATGTTTAAAGTCAGCAGTGTTGCCAACACCTCAGTAAGGAAAGTAGCTATTGGCTGTCCTAAAAGTCGCTAGAAGTTGCTAAAACATGTCATCACCTAATTTGCAGAATTGGCAATGTGCATGTAAATGTGAAGGACACTGTAGGAGTGAGTAATAACATTGTGGGAGAGACAAAAAGTGAGTAAAAAACTCCCTAAATATGTTTGGAACTACAAATGAACTTTCTTCTGTCGATCCTTGTTTTTTTATGATACAATTCCAACCCTCGTCCTTTACCCGGCTGGCTTGAGACCGGCAAAAGTGAACCAAAAGAGACATACTGGCGGAGCGGAGCTACTTAGTTTTTCATGACCTTTTTATTTTATTCTTTGTTTTTAGTTTTTCAGTTTAGTTTTCTTAATTTGTTTTGGTTTTTAACCTTATGGTCCACTTAGGAGCCTAAAACATTTGACATTTTTAACCTTAACATTTAGAAAAAAGAAATGGTATACAATCGACATTAGCAATCTAAATGGACCAAAAAGAGACAATAGAAAAAAATGGCAATGGCAATGTGAGAAAATTACGGTAACTAGTCTGGCTCTAAATCAGGTTAATTGTGTTTTTTTTTTTGTGTAAGCCAGGGCGGGATCAGCCAGCGGCAGCTTCCCGCATGTGCGATTCATTTGCAGTCTGGACGCAATTGACCTTTTCTTTACACTGTTCTAATGAAAGTACATTTTCATAATATCAGCTAGCTTCCATAAACGTCAAACAAGGATTGAACCCACGTGCTTCAGTTTACAAAAACAGATGACTTAGCACATCTATTTCCTTATTAAAATGTCAACATTCTGGAAAGTGGGAGTTGTGCAAATGCTAATTTAACAACTAAATATACTCATCAGAGAAGTTGTGGATTAACTTCAGACCACATACACTTCAAGTATTAGCTCTACCGTAGAGACACATCCCCTTACAATATATTAGCAGGGTTGCCATATTGAGACAACTTGCCTTTTCTTCAAATTCCTCCAGTTAAAGAACCTCTCCATGGTACCAGCTAATTTTCAGTAAGGCACAGATGGGATTTGAACCCATGATCTTTGGTTTACAAGACCGACACCTTGCCACTTGGCCACCATGCCAATCTATGCTGCAAAATATTTATCAACATTCTGGAAAGTAGTAGTTGTGTAATGTGAATTTGGCACACAAATAAACTCAGTGGAGAACCTTGGGATTGAACCAAGGACCTCATGCATAAATAGCATGCACTCCCCCTCTGAGCTTCCATCCCATTTTATTTGCAGGTAAAATGCAATATTAATACAATGTACTTTTTATATACACCACTCCATTGAATCTACAATGAAATGATAGCAGCAATTCTTAATACAAGTATGGACAGTCATCGAACCCATGAACTTCAGTTTTTGAAAATGATGCAATTGAAGTTGGCAACCATACCACTTCTGTTTCCTGCTGAGAATTTCAACATTCTGGAAAGTAGGAGATGGGCCATTGCAAAGGTTTCAATGGAGAAGCTGGGGATTGAACCCAGGACCTCATACATGCGAAGCATGCGCTCTACCACTGAGCTACATCCCCTTTCTGGGAAAAAGAGAAATGTTTCTTGTTTTTTTAAATTTCACCTTTATATAACCAGGTAAGCTAGTTGAGAACAAGTTTTCATTTACAACTGCGACCTAGCCAAGATAAAGGAAAGCAGCGCAACACAAACAACAACACAGAGTTACAGATGGAATAATAAAGAGTACAGTCAATAACACAATAGAAGAAAAAAAAGAAAGTCTATATACAGTGCGTGCAAATGGAGGTAGGGCAATAAATAGGCCATAGTAGCGAAGTAATTACAATTTAGCAAATGAACACTGGAGTGATAGATGAGCAAATGATGATGTGCAAGTAGAAATACTGGTGTGCAAAGAGCAGAATGTAAATTAAAACAATATGGGGATGAGGTAGGTAGATTGGGTGGGCTATTTACAGATGGGC
>NW_023494159.1:50000-55305 GCF_013265735.2 Oncorhynchus mykiss
GGAGGGTTAGGTTTTAGGGTTAGGGTTAGGGTTAGGGTTAGGGTTAGGGTTAGGGTTAGGGTTAGGGTTAGGGTTAGGGTTAGGGTTAGGGTTAGGGTTAGGGTTAGGGTTAGGGTTAGGGTTAGGGTTAGGGTTAGGGTTAGGGTTAGGGTTAGGGTTAGGGTTAGGGTTAGGGTTAGGGTTAGGGTTAGGGTTAGGGTTAGGGTTAGGGTTAGGGTTAGGGTTAGGGTTAGGGTTAGGGTTAGGGTTAGGGTTAGGGTTAGGGTTAGGGTTAGGGTTAGGGTTAGGGTTAGGGTTAGGGTTAGGGTTAGGGTTAGGGTTAGGGTTAGGGTTAGGGTTAGGGTTAGGGTTAGGGTTAGGGTTAGGGTTAGGGTTAGGGTTAGGGTTAGGGTTAGGGTTAGGGTTAGGGTTAGGGTTAGGGTTAGGGTTAGGGTTAGGGTTAGGGTTAGGGTTAGGGTTAGGGTTAGGGTTAGGGTTAGGGTTAGGGTTAGGGTTAGGGTTAGGGTTAGGGTTAGGGTTAGGGTTAGGGTTAGGGTTAGGGTTAGGGTTAGGGTTAGGGTTAGGGTTAGGGTTAGGGTTAGGGTTAGGGTTAGGGTTAGGGTTAGGGTTAGGGTTAGGGTTAGGGTTAGGGTTAGGGTTAGGGTTAGGGTTAGGGTTAGGGTTAGGGTTAGGGTTAGGGTTAGGGTTAGGGTTAGGGTTAGGGTTAGGGTTAGGGTTAGGGTTAGGGTTAGGGTTAGGGTTAGGGTTAGGGTTAGGGTTAGGGTTAGGGTTAGGGTTAGGGTTAGGGTTAGGGTTAGGGTTAGGGTTAGGGTTAGGGTTAGGGTTAGGGTTAGGGTTAGGGTTAGGGTTAGGGTTAGGGTTAGGGTTAGGGTTAGGGTTAGGGTTAGGGTTAGGGTTAGGGTTAGGGTTAGGGTTAGGGTTAGGGTTAGGGTTAGGGTTAGGGTTAGGGTTAGGGTTAGGGTTAGGGTTAGGGTTAGGGTTAGGGTTAGGGTTAGGGTTAGGGTTAGGGTTAGGGTTAGGGTTAGGGTTAGGGTTAGGGTTAGGGTTAGGGTTAGGGTTAGGGTTAGGGTTAGGGTTAGGGTTAGGGTTAGGGTTAGGGTTAGGGTTAGGGTTAGGGTTAGGGTTAGGGTTAGGGTTAGGGTTAGGGTTAGGGTTAGGGTTAGGGTTAGGGTTAGGGTTAGGGTTAGGGTTAGGGTTAGGGTTAGGGTTAGGGTTAGGGTTAGGGTTAGGGTTAGGGTTAGGGTTAGGGTTAGGGTTAGGGTTAGGGTTAGGGTTAGGGTTAGGGTTAGGGTTAGGGTTAGGGTTAGGGTTAGGGTTAGGGTTAGGGTTAGGGTTAGGGTTAGGGTTAGGGTTAGGGTTAGGGTTAGGGTTAGGGTTAGGGTTAGGGTTAGGGTTAGGGTTAGGGTTAGGGTTAGGGTTAGGGTTAGGGTTAGGGTTAGGGTTAGGGTTAGGGTTAGGGTTAGGGTTAGGGTTAGGGTTAGGGTTAGGGTTAGGGTTAGGGTTAGGGTTAGGGTTAGGGTTAGGGTTAGGGTTAGGGTTAGGGTTAGGGTTAGGGTTAGGGTTAGGGTTAGGGTTAGGGTTAGGGTTAGGGTTAGGGTTAGGGTTAGGGTTAGGGTTAGGGTTAGGGTTAGGGTTAGGGTTAGGGTTAGGGTTAGGGTTAGGGTTAGGGTTAGGGTTAGGGTTAGGGTTAGGGTTAGGGTTAGGGTTAGGGTTAGGGTTAGGGTTAGGGTTAGGGTTAGGGTTAGGGTTAGGGTTAGGGTTAGGGTTAGGGTTAGGGTTAGGGTTAGGGTTAGGGTTAGGGTTAGGGTTAGGGTTAGGGTTAGGGTTAGGGTTAGGGTTAGGGTTAGGGTTAGGGTTAGGGTTAGGGTTAGGGTTAGGGTTAGGGTTAGGGTTAGGGTTAGGGTTAGGGTTAGGGTTAGGGTTAGGGTTAGGGTTAGGGTTAGGGTTAGGGTTAGGGTTAGGGTTAGGGTTAGGGTTAGGGTTAGGGTTAGGGTTAGGGTTAGGGTTAGGGTTAGGGTTAGGGTTAGGGTTAGGGTTAGGGTTAGGGTTAGGGTTAGGGTTAGGGTTAGGGTTAGGGTTAGGGTTAGGGTTAGGGTTAGGGTTAGGGTTAGGGTTAGGGTTAGGGTTAGGGTTAGGGTTAGGGTTAGGGTTAGGGTTAGGGTTAGGGTTAGGGTTAGGGTTAGGGTTAGGGTTAGGGTTAGGGTTAGGGTTAGGGTTAGGGTTAGGGTTAGGGTTAGGGTTAGGGTTAGGGTTAGGGTTAGGGTTAGGGTTAGGGTTAGGGTTAGGGTTAGGGTTAGGGTTAGGGTTAGGGTTAGGGTTAGGGTTAGGGTTAGGGTTAGGGTTAGGGTTAGGGTTAGGGTTAGGGTTAGGGTTAGGGTTAGGGTTAGGGTTAGGGTTAGGGTTAGGGTTAGGGTTAGGGTTAGGGTTAGGGTTAGGGTTAGGGTTAGGGTTAGGGTTAGGGTTAGGGTTAGGGTTAGGGTTAGGGTTAGGGTTAGGGTTAGGGTTAGGGTTAGGGTTAGGGTTAGGGTTAGGGTTAGGGTTAGGGTTAGGGTTAGGGTTAGGGTTAGGGTTAGGGTTAGGGTTAGGGTTAGGGTTAGGGTTAGGGTTAGGGTTAGGGTTAGGGTTAGGGTTAGGGTTAGGGTTAGGGTTAGGGTTAGGGTTAGGGTTAGGGTTAGGGTTAGGGTTAGGGTTAGGGTTAGGGTTAGGGTTAGGGTTAGGGTTAGGGTTAGGGTTAGGGTTAGGGTTAGGGTTAGGGTTAGGGTTAGGGTTAGGGTTAGGGTTAGGGTTAGGGTTAGGGTTAGGGTTAGGGTTAGGGTTAGGGTTAGGGTTAGGGTTAGGGTTAGGGTTAGGGTTAGGGTTAGGGTTAGGGTTAGGGTTAGGGTTAGGGTTAGGGTTAGGGTTAGGGTTAGGGTTAGGGTTAGGGTTAGGGTTAGGGTTAGGGTTAGGGTTAGGGTTAGGGTTAGGGTTAGGGTTAGGGTTAGGGTTAGGGTTAGGGTTAGGGTTAGGGTTAGGGTTAGGGTTAGGGTTAGGGTTAGGGTTAGGGTTAGGGTTAGGGTTAGGGTTAGGGTTAGGGTTAGGGTTAGGGTTAGGGTTAGGGTTAGGGTTAGGGTTAGGGTTAGGGTTAGGGTTAGGGTTAGGGTTAGGGTTAGGGTTAGGGTTAGGGTTAGGGTTAGGGTTAGGGTTAGGGTTAGGGTTAGGGTTAGGGTTAGGGTTAGGGTTAGGGTTAGGGTTAGGGTTAGGGTTAGGGTTAGGGTTAGGGTTAGGGTTAGGGTTAGGGTTAGGGTTAGGGTTAGGGTTAGGGTTAGGGTTAGGGTTAGGGTTAGGGTTAGGGTTAGGGTTAGGGTTAGGGTTAGGGTTAGGGTTAGGGTTAGGGTTAGGGTTAGGGTTAGGGTTAGGGTTAGGGTTAGGGTTAGGGTTAGGGTTAGGGTTAGGGTTAGGGTTAGGGTTAGGGTTAGGGTTAGGGTTAGGGTTAGGGTTAGGGTTAGGGTTAGGGTTAGGGTTAGGGTTAGGGTTAGGGTTAGGGTTAGGGTTAGGGTTAGGGTTAGGGTTAGGGTTAGGGTTAGGGTTAGGGTTAGGGTTAGGGTTAGGGTTAGGGTTAGGGTTAGGGTTAGGGTTAG
This sequence comes from Oncorhynchus mykiss, assembly GCF_013265735.2. Classification (NCBI taxonomy): domain Eukaryota; kingdom Metazoa; phylum Chordata; class Actinopteri; order Salmoniformes; family Salmonidae; genus Oncorhynchus; species Oncorhynchus mykiss. The sequence goes on from NW_023494159.1 coordinate 53,618, forward strand.
GGTTAGGGTTAGGGTTAGGGTTAGGGTTAGGGTTAGGGTTAGGGTTAGGGTTAGGGTTAGGGTTAGGGTTAGGGTTAGGGTTAGGGTTAGGGTTAGGGTTAGGGTTAGGGTTAGGGTTAGGGTTAGGGTTAGGGTTAGGGTTAGGGTTAGGGTTAGGGTTAGGGTTAGGGTTAGGGTTAGGGTTAGGGTTAGGGTTAGGGTTAGGGTTAGGGTTAGGGTTAGGGTTAGGGTTAGGGTTAGGGTTAGGGTTAGGGTTAGGGTTAGGGTTAGGGTTAGGGTTAGGGTTAGGGTTAGGGTTAGGGTTAGGGTTAGGGTTAGGGTTAGGGTTAGGGTTAGGGTTAGGGTTAGGGTTAGGGTTAGGGTTAGGGTTAGGGTTAGGGTTAGGGTTAGGGTTAGGGTTAGGGTTAGGGTTAGGGTTAGGGTTAGGGTTAGGGTTAGGGTTAGGGTTAGGGTTAGGGTTAGGGTTAGGGTTAGGGTTAGGGTTAGGGTTAGGGTTAGGGTTAGGGTTAGGGTTAGGGTTAGGGTTAGGGTTAGGGTTAGGGTTAGGGTTAGGGTTAGGGTTAGGGTTAGGGTTAGGGTTAGGGTTAGGGTTAGGGTTAGGGTTAGGGTTAGGGTTAGGGTTAGGGTTAGGGTTAGGGTTAGGGTTAGGGTTAGGGTTAGGGTTAGGGTTAGGGTTAGGGTTAGGGTTAGGGTTAGGGTTAGGGTTAGGGTTAGGGTTAGGGTTAGGGTTAGGGTTAGGGTTAGGGTTAGGGTTAGGGTTAGGGTTAGGGTTAGGGTTAGGGTTAGGGTTAGGGTTAGGGTTAGGGTTAGGGTTAGGGTTAGGGTTAGGGTTAGGGTTAGGGTTAGGGTTAGGGTTAGGGTTAGGGTTAGGGTTAGGGTTAGGGTTAGGGTTAGGGTTAGGGTTAGGGTTAGGGTTAGGGTTAGGGTTAGGGTTAGGGTTAGGGTTAGGGTTAGGGTTAGGGTTAGGGTTAGGGTTAGGGTTAGGGTTAGGGTTAGGGTTAGGGTTAGGGTTAGGGTTAGGGTTAGGGTTAGGGTTAGGGTTAGGGTTAGGGTTAGGGTTAGGGTTAGGGTTAGGGTTAGGGTTAGGGTTAGGGTTAGGGTTAGGGTTAGGGTTAGGGTTAGGGTTAGGGTTAGGGTTAGGGTTAGGGTTAGGGTTAGGGTTAGGGTTAGGGTTAGGGTTAGGGTTAGGGTTAGGGTTAGGGTTAGGGTTAGGGTTAGGGTTAGGGTTAGGGTTAGGGTTAGGGTTAGGGTTAGGGTTAGGGTTAGGGTTAGGGTTAGGGTTAGGGTTAGGGTTAGGGTTAGGGTTAGGGTTAGGGTTAGGGTTAGGGTTAGGGTTAGGGTTAGGGTTAGGGTTAGGGTTAGGGTTAGGGTTAGGGTTAGGGTTAGGGTTAGGGTTAGGGTTAGGGTTAGGGTTAGGGTTAGGGTTAGGGTTAGGGTTAGGGTTAGGGTTAGGGTTAGGGTTAGGGTTAGGGTTAGGGTTAGGGTTAGGGTTAGGGTTAGGGTTAGGGTTAGGGTTAGGGTTAGGGTTAGGGTTAGGGTTAGGGTTAGGGTTAGGGTTAGGGTTAGGGTTAGGGTTAGGGTTAGGGTTAGGGTTAGGGTTAGGGTTAGGGTTAGGGTTAGGGTTAGGGTTAGGGTTAGGGTTAGGGTTAGGGTTAGGGTTAGGGTTAGGGTTAGGGTTAGGGTTAGGT
>NW_023494160.1:0-55279 GCF_013265735.2 Oncorhynchus mykiss
GTAAGCTTTTTGTCACTGCCTTGTGAATTTCAACTCTTTGAGTCCTTTTTTCCCCAAGGCTGAAATATGTGCCCTCCGCTTTGAAATAAGTAAGCAGGTTAGTTTTGTATTTCATCCAACAATCTGTGCTACAAATTATGGCTACAGTAATGCAATTTCTTCCACTTTTTGAGTGACACAAAGATGCTTATTAAATGTGGAAATGCAACAACGCTGTTAATCAGGCCACTTTTGACTTACATAGTGCACCAAGAGATAGTTTCTCGCTTACGGCCACACCGGCCTGAGTACGCCTGATCTCGTCCGATCTCGGAAGCTAAGCAGGGTCGGGCCTGGTTAGTACTTTGATGGGAGACCGCCTGGGAATACCAGGTGCTGTAAGCTTTTTGTCACTGCCTTGTGGAATTTCAACTCTTTGTCCGTTTTTTCCCACAAGGCTGAAATATGTGCCCTCGCTTTGAAATAAGTAAGCAAGTTAGTTTGTATTTCATCCAACAATCTGTGCTACAAATTATGGCTACAGTATATGCAATTCTTCCACTTTTTGAGTGACACAAAGATGCTTATCTAAATGGTGGAAATGCAACAGCTGTTAATCAGGCTCACTTGACTTTACATAGTGCACCAAGAGATAGTTTCTCGCTTACGGCCACACCGGCCTGAGTACGCCTGATCTCGTCCGATCTCGGAAGCTAAGCAGGGTCGGGCCTGGTTAGTACTTGGATGGGAGACCGCCTGGGAATACCAGGTGCTGTAAGCTTTTTGTCACTGCCTTGTGGAATTTCAACTCTTTGTCCGTTTTTTCCCACAAGGCTGAAATATGTGCCCTCGCTTTGAAATAAGTAAGCAAGGTTAGTTTGTATTTCATCCAACAATCTGTGCTACAAATTATGGCTACAGTATATGCAATTTCATCCACTTTTTGAGATTGCCTTTCGCTTACGGCCACCTGCCTGAGTACGCCTGATCTCGTCCGATCTCGGAAGCTAAGCAGGGTCGGGCCTGGTTAGTACTTGGATGGGAGACCGCCTGGGAATACCAGGTGCTGTAAGCTTTTTGTCACTGCCTTGTGGAATTTCAACTCTTTGTCCGTTTTTTCCCACAAGGCTGAAATATGTGCCCTCGCTTTGAAATAAGTAAGCAAGGTTAGTTTGTATTTCATCCAACAATCTGTGCTACAAATTATGGCTACAGTATATGCAATTTCATCCACTTTTTGAGATTGCCTTTCGCTTACGGCCACACCGGCCTGAGTACGCCTGATCTCGTCCGATCTCGGAAGCTAAGCAGGGTCGGGCCTGGTTAGTACTTGGATGGGAGACCGCCTGGGAATACCAGGTGCTGTAAGCTTTTTGTCACTGCCTTGTGGAATTTCAACTCTTTGTCCGTTTTTTCCCACAAGGCTGAAATATGTGCCCTCGCTTTGAAATAAGTAAGCAAGGTTAGTTTGTATTTCATCCAACAATCTGTGCTACAAATTATGGCTACAGTATATGCAATTTCTTCCACTTTTTGAGTGACACAAAGATGCTTATCTAAATGGTGGAAATGCAACAGCTGTTAATCAGGCTCACTTTGACTTTACATAGTGCACCAAGAGATAGTTTCTCGCTTACGGCACACCGGCCTGAGTACGCCTGATCTCGTCCGATCTCGGAAGCTAAGCAGGGTCGGGCCTGGTTAGTACTTGGATGGGAGACCGCCTGGGAATACCAGGTGCTGTAAGCTTTTTGTCACTGCCTTGTGGAATTTCAACTCTTTGTCCGTTTTTTCCCACAAGGCTGAAATATGTGCCCTCGCTTTGAAATAAGTAAGCAAGGTTAGTTTGTATTTCATCCAACAATCTGTGCTACAAATTATGGCTACAGTATATGCAATTTCATCCACTTTTTGAGATTGCCTTTCGCTTACGGCCACACCGGCCTGAGTACGCCTGATCTCGTCCGATCTCGGAAGCTAAGCAGGTCGGGCCTGGTTAGTACTTGGATGGGAGACCGCCTGGGAATACCAGGTGCTGTAAGCTTTTTGTCACTGCCTTGTGGAATTTCAACTCTTTGTCCGTTTTTTCCCACAAGGCTGAAATATGTGCCCTCGCTTTGAAATAAGTAAGCAAGGTTAGTTTGTATTTCATCCAACAATCTGTGCTACAAATTATGGCTACAGTATATGCAATTTCTTCCACTTTTTGAGTGACACAAAGATGCTTATCTAAATGGTGGAAATGCAACAGCTGTTAATCAGGCTCACTTTGACTTTACATAGTGCACCAAGAGATAGTTTCTCGCTTACGGCCACACCGGCCTGAGTACGCCTGATCTCGTCCGATCTCGGAAGCTAAGCAGGGTCGGGCCTGGTTAGTACTTGGATGGGAGACCGCCTGGGAATACCAGGTGCTGTAAGCTTTTTGTCACTGCCTTGTGGAATTTCAACTCTTTGTCCGTTTTTTCCCACAAGGCTGAAATATGTGCCCTCGCTTTGAAATAAGTAAGCAAGGTTAGTTTGTATTTCATCCAACAATCTGTGCTACAAATTATGGCTACAGTATATGCAATTTCATCCACTTTTTGAGATTGCCTTTCGCTTACGGCCACACCGGCCTGAGTACGCCTGATCTCGTCCGATCTCGGAAGCTAAGCAGGGTCGGGCCTGGTTAGTACTTGGATGGGAGACCGCCTGGGAATACCAGGTGCTGTAAGCTTTTTGTCACTGCCTTGTGGAATTTCAACTCTTTGTCCGTTTTTTCCCACAAGGCTGAAATATGTGCCCTCGCTTTGAAATAAGTAAGCAAGGTTAGTTTGTATTTCATCCAACAATCTGTGCTACAAATTATGGCTACAGTATATGCAATTTCTTCCACTTTTTGAGTGACACAAAGATGCTTATCTAAATGGTGGAAATGCAACAGCTGTTAATCAGGCTCACTTTGACTTTACATAGTGCACCAAGAGATAGTTTCTCGCTTACGGCCACACCGCCTGAGTACGCCTGATCTCGTCCGATCTCGGAAGCTAAGCAGGGTCGGGCCTGGTTAGTACTTGGATGGGAGACCGCCTGGGAATACCAGGTGCTGTAAGCTTTTTGTCACTGCCTTGTGGAATTTCAACTCTTTGTCCGTTTTTTTCCCACAAGGCTGAAATATGTGCCCTCGCTTTGAAATAAGTAAGCAAGGTTAGTTTGTATTTCATCCAACAATCTGTGCTACAAATTATGGCTACAGTATATGCAATTTCATCCACTTTTGAGATTGCCTTTCGCTTACGGCCACACCGGCCTGAGTACGCCTGATCTCGTCCGATCTCGGAAGCTAAGCAGGGTCGGGCCTGGTTAGTACTTGGATGGGAGACCGCCTGGGAATACCAGGTGCTGTAAGCTTTTTGTCACTGCCTTGTGGAATTTCAACTCTTTGTCCGTTTTTTCCCACAAGGCTGAAATATGTGCCCTCGCTTTGAAATAAGTAAGCAAGGTTAGTTTGTATTTCATCCAACAATCTGTGCTACAAATTATGGCTACAGTATATGCAATTTCTTCCACTTTTTGAGTGACACAAAGATGCTTATCTAAATGGTGGAAATGCAACAGCTGTTAATCAGGCTCACTTTGACTTTACATAGTGCACCAAGAGATAGTTTCTCGCTTACGGCCACACCGGCCTGAGTACGCCTGATCTCGTCCGATCTCGGAAGCTAAGCAGGGTCGGGCCTGGTTAGTACTTGGATGGGAGACCGCCTGGGAATACCAGGTGCTGTAAGCTTTTTGTCACTGCCTTGTGGAATTTCAACTCTTTGTCCGTTTTTTCCCCAAGGCTGAAATATGTGCCCTCGCTTTGAAATAAGTAAGCAAGGTTAGTTTGTATTTCATCCAACAATCTGTGCTACAAATTATGGCTACAGTATATGCAATTTCATCCACTTTTTGAGATTGCCTTTCGCTTACGGCCACACCGGCCTGAGTACGCCTGATCTCGTCCGATCTCGGAAGCTAAGCAGGGTCGGGCCTGGTTAGTACTTGGATGGGAGACCGCCTGGGAATACCAGGTGCTGTAAGCTTTTTGTCACTGCCTTGTGGAATTTCAACTCTTTGTCCGTTTTTTCCCACAAGGCTGAAATATGTGCCCTCGCTTTGAAATAAGTAAGCAAGGTTAGTTTGTATTTCATCCAACAATCTGTGCTACAAATTATGGCTACAGTATATGCAATTTCTTCCACTTTTTGAGTGACACAAAGATGCTTATCTAAATGGTGGAAATGCAACAGCTGTTAATCAGGCTCACTTTGACTTTACATAGTGCACCAAGAGATAGTTTCTCGCTTACGGCCACACCGGCCTGAGTACGCCTGATCTCGTCCGATCTCGGAAGCTAAGCAGGGTCGGGCTGGTATGATGGAGACCCGCCTGGGAATACCAGGTGCTGTAAGCTTTTTGTCACTGCCTTGTGGAATTTCAACTCTTTGTCCGTTTTTTCCCACAAGGCTGAAATATGTGCCCTCGCTTTGAAATAAGTAAGCAAGGTTAGTTTGTATTTCATCCAACAATCTGTGCTACAAATTATGGCTACAGTATATGCAATTTCATCCACTTTTTGAGATTGCCTTTCGCTTACGGCCACACCGGCCTGAGTACGCCTGATCTCGTCCGATCTCGGAAGCTAAGCAGGGTCGGGCCTGGTTAGTACTTGGATGGGAGACCGCCTGGGAATACCAGGTGCTGTAAGCTTTTTGTCACTGCCTTGTGGAATTTCAACTCTTTGTCCGTTTTTTCCCACAAGGCTGAAATATGTGCCCTCGCTTTGAAATAAGTAAGCAAGGTTAGTTTGTATTTCATCCAACAATCTGTGCTACAAATTATGGCTACAGTATATGCAATTTCATCCACTTTTTGAGATTGCCTTTCGCTTACGGCCACACCGGCCTGAGTACGCCTGATCTCGTCCGATCTCGGAAGCTAAGCAGGGTCGGGCCTGGTTAGTACTTGGATGGGAGACCGCCTGGGAATACCAGGTGCTGTAAGCTTTTTGTCACTGCCTTGTGGAATTTCAACTCTTTGTCCGTTTTTTCCCACAAGGCTGAAATATGTGCCCTCGCTTTGAAATAAGTAAGCAAGGTTAGTTTGTATTTCATCCAACAATCTGTGCTACAAATTATGGCTACAGTATATGCAATTTCATCCACTTTTTGAGATTGCCTTTCGCTTACGGCCACACCGGCCTGAGTACGCCTGATCTCGTCCGATCTCGGAAGCTAAGCAGGGTCGGGCCTGGTTAGTACTTGGATGGGAGACCGCCTGGGAATACCAGGTGCTGTAAGCTTTTTGTCACTGCCTTGTGGAATTTCAACTCTTTGTCCGTTTTTTCCCACAAGGCTGAAATATGTGCCCTCGCTTTGAAATAAGTAAGCAAGGTTAGTTTGTATTTCATCCAACAATCTGTGCTACAAATTATGGCTACAGTATATGCAATTTCATCCACTTTTTGAGATTGCCTTTCGCTTACGGCCACACCGGCCTGAGTACGCCTGATCTCGTCCGATCTCGGAAGCTAAGCAGGGTCGGGCCTGGTTAGTACTTGGATGGGAGACCGCCTGGGAATACCAGGTGCTGTAAGCTTTTTGTCACTGCCTTGTGGAATTTCAACTCTTTGTCCGTTTTTTCCCACAAGGCTGAAATATGTGCCCTCGCTTTGAAATAAGTAAGCAAGGTTAGTTTGTATTTCATCCAACAATCTGTGCTACAAATTATGGCTACAGTATATGCAATTTCATCCACTTTTTGAGATTGCCTTTCGCTTACGGCCACACCGGCCTGAGTACGCCTGATCTCGTCCGATCTCGGAAGCTAAGCAGGGTCGGGCCTGGTTAGTACTTGGATGGGAGACCGCCTGGGAATACCAGGTGCTGTAAGCTTTTTGTCACTGCCTTGTGGAATTTCAACTCTTTGTCCGTTTTTTCCCACAAGGCTGAAATATGTGCCCTCGCTTTGAAATAAGTAAGCAAGGTTAGTTTGTATTTCATCCAACAATCTGTGCTACAAATTATGGCTACAGTATATGCAATTTCTTCCACTTTTTGAGTGACACAAAGATGCTTATCTAAATGGTGGAAATGCAACAGCTGTTAATCAGGCTCACTTTGACTTTACATAGTGCACCAAGAGATAGTTTCTCGCTTACGGCCACACCGGCCTGAGTACGCCTGATCTCGTCCGATCTCGGAAGCTAAGCAGGGTCGGGCCTGGTTAGTACTTGGATGGGAGACCGCCTGGGAATACCAGGTGCTGTAAGCTTTTTGTCACTGCCTTGTGGAATTTCAACTCTTTGTCCGTTTTTTCCCACAAGGCTGAAATATGTGCCCTCGCTTTGAAATAAGTAAGCAAGGTTAGTTTGTATTTCATCCAACAATCTGTGCTACAAATTATGGCTACAGTATATGCAATTTCATCCACTTTTTGAGATTGCCTTTCGCTTACGGCCACACCGGCCTGAGTACGCCTGATCTCGTCCGATCTCGGAAGCTAAGCAGGGTCGGGCCTGGTTAGTACTTGGATGGGAGACCGCCTGGGAATACCAGGTGCTGTAAGCTTTTTGTCACTGCCTTGTGGAATTTCAACTCTTTGTCCGTTTTTTTCCCACAAGGCTGAAATATGTGCCCTCGCTTTGAAATAAGTAAGCAAGGTTAGTTTGTATTTCATCCAACAATCTGTGCTACAAATTATGGCTACAGTATATGCAATTTCTTCCACTTTTTGAGTGACACAAAGATGCTTATCTAAATGGTGGAAATGCAACAGCTGTTAATCAGGCTCACTTTGACTTTACATAGTGCACCAAGAGATAGTTTCTCGCTTACGGCCACACCGGCCTGAGTACGCCTGATCTCGTCCGATCTCGGAAGCTAAGCAGGGTCGGGCCTGGTTAGTACTTGGATGGGAGACCGCCTGGGAATACCAGGTGCTGTAAGCTTTTTGTCACTGCCTTGTGGAATTTCAACTCTTTGTCCGTTTTTTCCCACAAGGCTGAAATATGTGCCCTCGCTTTGAAATAAGTAAGCAAGGTTAGTTTGTATTTCATCCAACAATCTGTGCTACAAATTATGGCTACAGTATATGCAATTTCATCCACTTTTTGAGATTGCCTTTCGCTTACGGCCACACCGGCCTGAGTACGCCTGATCTCGTCCGATCTCGGAAGCTAAGCAGGGTCGGGCCTGGTTAGTACTTGGATGGGAGACCGCCTGGGAATACCAGGTGCTGTAAGCTTTTTGTCACTGCCTTGTGGAATTTCAACTCTTTGTCCGTTTTTTCCCACAAGGCTGAAATATGTGCCCTCGCTTTGAAATAAGTAAGCAAGGTTAGTTTGTATTTCATCCAACAATCTGTGCTACAAATTATGGCTACAGTATATGCAATTTCTTCCACTTTTTGAGTGACACAAAGATGCTTATCTAAATGGTGGAAATGCAACAGCTGTTAATCAGGCTCACTTTGACTTTACATGGTGCACCAAGAGATAGTTTCTCGCTTACGGCCACACCGGCCTGAGTACGCCTGATCTCGTCCGATCTCGGAAGCTAAGCAGGGTCGGGCCTGGTTAGTACTTGGATGGGAGACCGCCTGGGAATACCAGGTGCTGTAAGCTTTTTGTCACTGCCTTGTGGAATTTCAACTCTTTGTCCGTTTTTTCCCACAAGGCTGAAATATGTGCCCTCGCTTTGAAATAAGTAAGCAAGGTTAGTTTGTATTTCATCCAACAATCTGTGCTACAAATTATGGCTACAGTATATGCAATTTCATCCACTTTTTGAGATTGCCTTTCGCTTACGGCCACACCGGCCTGAGTACGCCTGATCTCGTCCGATCTCGGAAGCTAAGCAGGGTCGGGCCTGGTTAGTACTTGGATGGGAGACCGCCTGGGAATACCAGGTGCTGTAAGCTTTTTGTCACTGCCTTGTGGAATTTCAACTCTTTGTCCGTTTTTTCCCACAAGGCTGAATATGTGCCCTCGCTTTGAAATAAGTAAGCAAGGTTAGTTTGTATTTCATCCAACAATCTGTGCTACAAATTATGGCTACAGTATATGCAATTTCTTCCACTTTTTGAGTGACACAAAGATGCTTATCTAAATGGTGGAAATGCAACAGCTGTTAATCAGGCTCACTTTGACTTTACATAGTGCACCAAGAGATAGTTTCTCGCTTACGGCCACACCGGCCTGAGTACGCCTGATCTCGTCCGATCTCGGAAGCTAAGCAGGGTCGGGCCTGGTTAGTACTTGGATGGGAGACCGCCTGGGAATACCAGGTGCTGTAAGCTTTTTGTCACTGCCTTGTGGAATTTCAACTCTTTGTCCGTTTTTTCCCACAAGGCTGAAATATGTGCCCTCGCTTTGAAATAAGTAAGCAAGGTTAGTTTGTATTTCATCCAACAATCTGTGCTACAAATTATGGCTACAGTATATGCAATTTCATCCACTTTTTGAGATTGCCTTTCGCTTACGGCCACACCGGCCTGAGTACGCCTGATCTCGTCCGATCTCGGAAGCTAAGCAGGGTCGGGCCTGGTTAGTACTTGGATGGGAGACCGCCTGGGAATACCAGGTGCTGTAAGCTTTTTGTCACTGCCTTGTGGAATTTCAACTCTTTGTCCGTTTTTTCCCACAAGGCTGAAATATGTGCCCTCGCTTTGAAATAAGTAAGCAAGGTTAGTTTGTATTTCATCCAACAATCTGTGCTACAAATTATGGCTACAGTATATGCAATTTCTTCCACTTTTTGAGTGACACAAAGATGCTTATCTAAATGGTGGAAATGCAACAGCTGTTAATCAGGCTCACTTTGACTTTACATAGTGCACCAAGAGATAGTTTCTCGCTTACGGCCACACCGGCCTGAGTACGCCTGATCTCGTCCGATCTCGGAAGCTAAGCAGGGTCGGGCCTGGTTAGTACTTGGATGGGAGACCGCCTGGGAATACCAGGTGCTGTAAGCTTTTTGTCACTGCCTTGTGGAATTTCAACTCTTTGTCCGTTTTTTCCCACAAGGCTGAAATATGTGCCCTCGCTTTGAAATAAGTAAGCAAGGTTAGTTTGTATTTCATCCAACAATCTGTGCTACAAATTATGGCTACAGTATATGCAATTTCATCCACTTTTTGAGATTGCCTTTCGCTTACGGCCACACCGGCCTGAGTACGCCTGATCTCGTCCGATCTCGGAAGCTAAGCAGGGTCGGGCCTGGTTAGTACTTGGATGGGAGACCGCCTGGGAATACCAGGTGCTGTAAGCTTTTTGTCACTGCCTTGTGGAATTTCAACTCTTTGTCCGTTTTTTTCCCACAAGGCTGAAATATGTGCCCTCGCTTTGAAATAAGTAAGCAAGGTTAGTTTGTATTTCATCCAACAATCTGTGCTACAAATTATGGCTACAGTATATGCAATTTCTTCCACTTTTTGAGTGACACAAAGATGCTTATCTAAATGGTGGAAATGCAACAGCTGTTAATCAGGCTCACTTTGACTTTACATAGTGCACCAAGAGATAGTTTCTCGCTTACGGCCACACCGGCCTGAGTACGCCTGATCTCGTCCGATCTCGGAAGCTAAGCAGGGTCGGGCCTGGTTAGTACTTGGATGGGAGACCGCCTGGGAATACCAGGTGCTGTAAGCTTTTTGTCACTGCCTTGTGGAATTTCAACTCTTTGTCCGTTTTTTCCCACAAGGCTGAAATATGTGCCCTCGCTTTGAAATAAGTAAGCAAGGTTAGTTTGTATTTCATCCAACAATCTGTGCTACAAATTATGGCTACAGTATATGCAATTTCATCCACTTTTTGAGATTGCCTTTCGCTTACGGCCACACCGGCCTGAGTACGCCTGATCTCGTCCGATCTCGGAAGCTAAGCAGGGTCGGGCCTGGTTAGTACTTGGATGGGAGACCGCCTGGGAATACCAGGTGCTGTAAGCTTTTTGTCACTGCCTTGTGGAATTTCAACTCTTTGTCCGTTTTTTCCCACAAGGCTGAAATATGTGCCCTCGCTTTGAAATAAGTAAGCAAGGTTAGTTTGTATTTCATCCAACAATCTGTGCTACAAATTATGGCTACAGTATATGCAATTTCTTCCACTTTTTGAGTGACACAAAGATGCTTATCTAAATGGTGGAAATGCAACAGCTGTTAATCAGGCTCACTTTGACTTTACATAGTGCACCAAGAGATAGTTTCTCGCTTACGGCCACACCGGCCTGAGTACGCCTGATCTCGTCCGATCTCGGAAGCTAAGCAGGGTCGGGCCTGGTTAGTACTTGGATGGGAGACCGCCTGGGAATACCAGGTGCTGTAAGCTTTTTGTCACTGCCTTGTGGAATTTCAACTCTTTGTCCGTTTTTTCCCACAAGGCTGAAATATGTGCCCTCGCTTTGAAATAAGTAAGCAAGGTTAGTTTGTATTTCATCCAACAATCTGTGCTACAAATTATGGCTACAGTATATGCAATTTCATCCACTTTTTGAGATTGCCTTTCGCTTGCGGCCACACCGGCCTGAGTACGCCTGATCTCGTCCGATCTCGGAAGCTAAGCAGGGTCGGGCCTGGTTAGTACTTGGATGGGAGACCGCCTGGGAATACCAGGTGCTGTAAGCTTTTTGTCACTGCCTTGTGGAATTTCAACTCTTTGTCCGTTTTTTCCCACAAGGCTGAAATATGTGCCCTCGCTTTGAAATAAGTAAGCAAGGTTAGTTTGTATTTCATCCAACAATCTGTGCTACAAATTATGGCTACAGTATATGCAATTTCTTCCACTTTTTGAGTGACACAAAGATGCTTATCTAAATGGTGGAAATGCAACAGCTGTTAATCAGGCTCACTTTGACTTTACATAGTGCACCAAGAGATAGTTTCTCGCTTACGGCCACACCGGCCTGAGTACGCCTGATCTCGTCCGATCTCGGAAGCTAAGCAGGGTCGGGCCTGGTTAGTACTTGGATGGGAGACCGCCTGGGAATACCAGGTGCTGTAAGCTTTTTGTCACTGCCTTGTGGAATTTCAACTCTTTGTCCGTTTTTTCCCACAAGGCTGAAATATGTGCCCTCGCTTTGAAATAAGTAAGCAAGGTTAGTTTGTATTTCATCCAACAATCTGTGCTACAAATTATGGCTACAGTATATGCAATTTCATCCACTTTTTGAGATTGCCTTTCGCTTACGGCCACACCGGCCTGAGTACGCCTGATCTCGTCCGATCTCGGAAGCTAAGCAGGGTCGGGCCTGGTTAGTACTTGGATGGGAGACCGCCTGGGAATACCAGGTGCTGTAAGCTTTTTGTCACTGCCTTGTGGAATTTCAACTCTTTGTCCGTTTTTTCCCACAAGGCTGAAATATGTGCCCTCGCTTTGAAATAAGTAAGCAAGGTTAGTTTGTATTTCATCCAACAATCTGTGCTACAAATTATGGCTACAGTATATGCAATTTCATCCACTTTTTGAGATTGCCTTTCGCTTACGGCCACACCGGCCTGAGTACGCCTGATCTCGTCCGATCTCGGAAGCTAAGCAGGGTCGGGCCTGGTTAGTACTTGGATGGGAGACCGCCTGGGAATACCAGGTGCTGTAAGCTTTTTGTCACTGCCTTGTGGAATTTCAACTCTTTGTCCGTTTTTTCCCACAAGGCTGAAATATGTGCCCTCGCTTTGAAATAAGTAAGCAAGGTTAGTTTGTATTTCATCCAACAATCTGTGCTACAAATTATGGCTACAGTATATGCAATTTCTTCCACTTTTTGAGTGACACAAAGATGCTTATCTAAATGGTGGAAATGCAACAGCTGTTAATCAGGCTCACTTTGACTTTACATAGTGCACCAAGAGATAGTTTCTCGCTTACGGCCACACCGGCCTGAGTACGCCTGATCTCGTCCGATCTCGGAAGCTAAGCAGGGTCGGGCCTGGTTAGTACTTGGATGGGAGACCGCCTGGGAATACCAGGTGCTGTAAGCTTTTTGTCACTGCCTTGTGGAATTTCAACTCTTTGTCCGTTTTTTCCCACAAGGCTGAAATATGTGCCCTCGCTTTGAAATAAGTAAGCAAGGTTAGTTTGTATTTCATCCAACAATCTGTGCTACAAATTATGGCTACAGTATATGCAATTTCATCCACTTTTTGAGATTGCCTTTCGCTTACGGCCACACCGGCCTGAGTACGCCTGATCTCGTCCGATCTCGGAAGCTAAGCAGGGTCGGGCCTGGTTAGTACTTGGATGGGAGACCGCCTGGGAATACCAGGTGCTGTAAGCTTTTTGTCACTGCCTTGTGGAATTTCAACTCTTTGTCCGTTTTTTCCCACAAGGCTGAAATATGTGCCCTCGCTTTGAAATAAGTAAGCAAGGTTAGTTTGTATTTCATCCAACAATCTGTGCTACAAATTATGGCTACAGTATATGCAATTTCTTCCACTTTTTGAGTGACACAAAGATGCTTATCTAAATGGTGGAAATGCAACAGCTGTTAATCAGGCTCACTTTGACTTTACATAGTGCACCAAGAGATAGTTTCTCGCTTACGGCCACACCGGCCTGAGTACGCCTGATCTCGTCCGATCTCGGAAGCTAAGCAGGGTCGGGCCTGGTTAGTACTTGGATGGGAGACCGCCTGGGAATACCAGGTGCTGTAAGCTTTTTGTCACTGCCTTGTGGAATTTCAACTCTTTGTCCGTTTTTTCCCACAAGGCTGAAATATGTGCCCTCGCTTTGAAATAAGTAAGCAAGGTTAGTTTGTATTTCATCCAACAATCTGTGCTACAAATTATGGCTACAGTATATGCAATTTCATCCACTTTTTGAGATTGCCTTTCGCTTACGGCCACACCGGCCTGAGTACGCCTGATCTCGTCCGATCTCGGAAGCTAAGCAGGGTCGGGCCTGGTTAGTACTTGGATGGGAGACCGCCTGGGAATACCAGGTGCTGTAAGCTTTTTGTCACTGCCTTGTGGAATTTCAACTCTTTGTCCGTTTTTTCCCACAAGGCTGAAATATGTGCCCTCGCTTTGAAATAAGTAAGCAAGGTTAGTTTGTATTTCATCCAACAATCTGTGCTACAAATTATGGCTACAGTATATGCAATTTCTTCCACTTTTTGAGTGACACAAAGATGCTTATCTAAATGGTGGAAATGCAACAGCTGTTAATCAGGCTCACTTTGACTTTACATAGTGCACCAAGAGATAGTTTCTCGCTTACGGCCACACCGGCCTGAGTACGCCTGATCTCGTCCGATCTCGGAAGCTAAGCAGGGTCGGGCCTGGTTAGTACTTGGATGGGAGACCGCCTGGGAATACCAGGTGCTGTAAGCTTTTTGTCACTGCCTTGTGGAATTTCAACTCTTTGTCCGTTTTTTCCCACAAGGCTGAAATATGTGCCCTCGCTTTGAAATAAGTAAGCAAGGTTAGTTTGTATTTCATCCAACAATCTGTGCTACAAATTATGGCTACAGTATATGCAATTTCATCCACTTTTTGAGATTGCCTTTCGCTTACGGCCACACTGGCCTGAGTACGCCTGATCTCGTCCGATCTCGGAAGCTAAGCAGGGTCGGGCCTGGTTAGTACTTGGATGGGAGACCGCCTGGGAATACCAGGTGCTGTAAGCTTTTTGTCACTGCCTTGTGGAATTTCAACTCTTTGTCCGTTTTTTCCCACAAGGCTGAAATATGTGCCCTCGCTTTGAAATAAGTAAGCAAGGTTAGTTTGTATTTCATCCAACAATCTGTGCTACAAATTATGGCTACAGTATATGCAATTTCTTCCACTTTTTGAGTGACACAAAGATGCTTATCTAAATGGTGGAAATGCAACAGCTGTTAATCAGGCTCACTTTGACTTTACATGGTGCACCAAGAGATAGTTTCTCGCTTACGGCCACACCGGCCTGAGTACGCCTGATCTCGTCCGATCTCGGAAGCTAAGCAGGGTCGGGCCTGGTTAGTACTTGGATGGGAGACCGCCTGGGAATACCAGGTGCTGTAAGCTTTTTGTCACTGCCTTGTGGAATTTCAACTCTTTGTCCGTTTTTTCCCACAAGGCTGAAATATGTGCCCTCGCTTTGAAATAAGTAAGCAAGGTTAGTTTGTATTTCATCCAACAATCTGTGCTACAAATTATGGCTACAGTATATGCAATTTCATCCACTTTTTGAGATTGCCTTTCGCTTACGGCCACACCGGCCTGAGTACGCCTGATCTCGTCCGATCTCGGAAGCTAAGCAGGGTCGGGCCTGGTTAGTACTTGGATGGGAGACCGCCTGGGAATACCAGGTGCTGTAAGCTTTTTGTCACTGCCTTGTGGAATTTCAACTCTTTGTCCGTTTTTTCCCACAAGGCTGAAATATGTGCCCTCGCTTTGAAATAAGTAAGCAAGGTTAGTTTGTATTTCATCCAACAATCTGTGCTACAAATTATGGCTACAGTATATGCAATTTCTTCCACTTTTTGAGTGACACAAAGATGCTTATCTAAATGGTGGAAATGCAACAGCTGTTAATCAGGCTCACTTTGACTTTACATAGTGCACCAAGAGATAGTTTCTCGCTTACGGCCACACCGGCCTGAGTACGCCTGATCTCGTCCGATCTCGGAAGCTAAGCAGGGTCGGGCCTGGTTAGTACTTGGATGGGAGACCGCCTGGGAATACCAGGTGCTGTAAGCTTTTTGTCACTGCCTTGTGGAATTTCAACTCTTTGTCCGTTTTTTCCCACAAGGCTGAAATATGTGCCCTCGCTTTGAAATAAGTAAGCAAGGTTAGTTTGTATTTCATCCAACAATCTGTGCTACAAATTATGGCTACAGTATATGCAATTTCATCCACTTTTTGAGATTGCCTTTCGCTTACGGCCACACCGGCCTGAGTACGCCTGATCTCGTCCGATCTCGGAAGCTAAGCAGGGTCGGGCCTGGTTAGTACTTGGATGGGAGACCGCCTGGGAATACCAGGTGCTGTAAGCTTTTTGTCACTGCCTTGTGGAATTTCAACTCTTTGTCCGTTTTTTCCCACAAGGCTGAAATATGTGCCCTCGCTTTGAAATAAGTAAGCAAGGTTAGTTTGTATTTCATCCAACAATCTGTGCTACAAATTATGGCTACAGTATATGCAATTTCTTCCACTTTTTGAGTGACACAAAGATGCTTATCTAAATGGTGGAAATGCAACAGCTGTTAATCAGGCTCACTTTGACTTTACATAGTGCACCAAGAGATAGTTTCTCGCTTACGGCCACACCGGCCTGAGTACGCCTGATCTCGTCCGATCTCGGAAGCTAAGCAGGGTCGGGCCTGGTTAGTACTTGGATGGGAGACCGCCTGGGAATACCAGGTGCTGTAAGCTTTTTGTCACTGCCTTGTGGAATTTCAACTCTTTGTCCGTTTTTTCCCACAAGGCTGAAATATGTGCCCTCGCTTTGAAATAAGTAAGCAAGGTTAGTTTGTATTTCATCCAACAATCTGTGCTACAAATTATGGCTACAGTATATGCAATTTCATCCACTTTTTGAGATTGCCTTTCGCTTACGGCCACACCGGCCTGAGTACGCCTGATCTCGTCCGATCTCGGAAGCTAAGCAGGGTCGGGCCTGGTTAGTACTTGGATGGGAGACCGCCTGGGAATACCAGGTGCTGTAAGCTTTTTGTCACTGCCTTGTGGAATTTCAACTCTTTGTCCGTTTTTTTCCCAAGGCTGAAATATGTGCCCTCGCTTTGAAATAAGTAAGCAAGGTTAGTTTGTATTTCATCCAACAATCTGTGCTACAAATTATGGCTACAGTATATGCAATTTCTTCCACTTTTTGAGTGACACAAAGATGCTTATCTAAATGGTGGAAATGCAACAGCTGTTAATCAGGCTCACTTTGACTTTACATAGTGCACCAAGAGATAGTTTCTCGCTTACGGCCACACCGGCCTGAGTACGCCTGATCTCGTCCGATCTCGGAAGCTAAGCAGGGTCGGGCCTGGTTAGTACTTGGATGGGAGACCGCCTGGGAATACCAGGTGCTGTAAGCTTTTTGTCACTGCCTTGTGGAATTTCAACTCTTTGTCCGTTTTTTCCCACAAGGCTGAAATATGTGCCCTCGCTTTGAAATAAGTAAGCAAGGTTAGTTTGTATTTCATCCAACAATCTGTGCTACAAATTATGGCTACAGTATATGCAATTTCATCCACTTTTTGAGATTGCCTTTCGCTTACGGCCACACCGGCCTGAGTACGCCTGATCTCGTCCGATCTCGGAAGCTAAGCAGGGTCGGGCCTGGTTAGTACTTGGATGGGAGACCGCCTGGGAATACCAGGTGCTGTAAGCTTTTTGTCACTGCCTTGTGGAATTTCAACTCTTTGTCCGTTTTTTCCCACAAGGCTGAAATATGTGCCCTCGCTTTGAAATAAGTAAGCAAGGTTAGTTTGTATTTCATCCAACAATCTGTGCTACAAATTATGGCTACAGTATATGCAATTTCTTCCACTTTTTGAGTGACACAAAGATGCTTATCTAAATGGTGGAAATGCAACAGCTGTTAATCAGGCTCACTTTGACTTTACATAGTGCACCAAGAGATAGTTTCTCGCTTACGGCCACACCGGCCTGAGTACGCCTGATCTCGTCCGATCTCGGAAGCTAAGCAGGGTCGGGCCTGGTTAGTACTTGGATGGGAGACCGCCTGGGAATACCAGGTGCTGTAAGCTTTTTGTCACTGCCTTGTGGAATTTCAACTCTTTGTCCGTTTTTTCCCACACAAGGCTGAAATATGTGCCCTCGCTTTGAAATAAGTAAGCAAGGTTAGTTTGTATTTCATCCAACAATCTGTGCTACAAATTATGGCTACAGTATATGCAATTTCATCCACTTTTTGAGATTGCCTTTCGCTTACGGCCACACCGGCCTGAGTACGCCTGATCTCGTCCGATCTCGGAAGCTAAGCAGGGTCGGGCCTGGTTAGTACTTGGATGGGAGACCGCCTGGGAATACCAGGTGCTGTAAGCTTTTTGTCACTGCCTTGTGGAATTTCAACTCTTTGTCCGTTTTTTCCCACAAGGCTGAAATATGTGCCCTCGCTTTGAAATAAGTAAGCAAGGTTAGTTTGTATTTCATCCAACAATCTGTGCTACAAATTATGGCTACAGTATATGCAATTTCTTCCACTTTTTGAGTGACACAAAGATGCTTATCTAAATGGTGGAAATGCAACAGCTGTTAATCAGGCTCACTTTGACTTTACATAGTGCACCAAGAGATAGTTTCTCGCTTACGACACCGGCCTGAGTACGCCTGATCTCGTCCGATCTCGGAAGCTAAGCAGGGTCGGGCCTGGTTAGTACTTGGATGGGAGACCGCCTGGGAATACCAGGTGCTGTAAGCTTTTTGTCACTGCCTTGTGGAATTTCAACTCTTTGTCCGTTTTTTCCCACAAGGCTGAAATATGTGCCCTCGCTTTGAAATAAGTAAGCAAGGTTAGTTTGTATTTCATCCAACAATCTGTGCTACAAATTATGGCTACAGTATATGCAATTTCTTCCACTTTTTGAGTGACACAAAGATGCTTATCTAAATGGTGGAAATGCAACAGCTGTTAATCAGGCTCACTTTGACTTTACATAGTGCACCAAGAGATAGTTTCTCGCTTACGGCCACACCGGCCTGAGTACGCCTGATCTCGTCCGATCTCGGAAGCTAAGCAGGGTCGGGCCTGGTTAGTACTTGGATGGGAGACCGCCTGGGAATACCAGGTGCTGTAAGCTTTTTGTCACTGCCTTGTGGAATTTCAACTCTTTGTCCGTTTTTTCCCACAAGGCTGAAATATGTGCCCTCGCTTTGAAATAAGTAAGCAAGGTTAGTTTGTATTTCATCCAACAATCTGTGCTACAAATTATGGCTACAGTATATGCAATTTCTTCCACTTTTTGAGTGACACAAAGATGCTTATCTAAATGGTGGAAATGCAACAGCTGTTAATCAGGCTCACTTTGACTTTACATAGTGCACCAAGAGATAGTTTCTCGCTTACGGCCACACCGGCCTGAGTACGCCTGATCTCGTCCGATCTCGGAAGCTAAGCAGGGTCGGGCCTGGTTAGTACTTGGATGGGAGACCGCCTGGGAATACCAGGTGCTGTAAGCTTTTTGTCACTGCCTTGTGGAATTTCAACTCTTTGTCCGTTTTTTCCCACAAGGCTGAAATATGTGCCCTCGCTTTGAAATAAGTAAGCAAGGTTAGTTTGTATTTCATCCAACAATCTGTGCTACAAATTATGGCTACAGTATATGCAATTTCTCCACTTTTTGAGTGACACAAAGATGCTTATCTAAATGGTGGAAATGCAACAGCTGTTAATCAGGCTCACTTTGACTTTACATAGTGCACCAAGAGATAGTTTCTCGCTTACGGCCACACCGGCCTGAGTACGCCTGATCTCGTCCGATCTCGGAAGCTAAGCAGGGTCGGGCCTGGTTAGTACTTGGATGGGAGACCGCCTGGGAATACCAGGTGCTGTAAGCTTTTTGTCACTGCCTTGTGGAATTTCAACTCTTTGTCCGTTTTTTCCCACAAGGCTGAAATATGTGCCCTCGCTTTGAAATAAGTAAGCAAGGTTAGTTTGTATTTCATCCAACAATCTGTGCTACAAATTATGGCTACAGTATATGCAATTTCTTCCACTTTTTGAGTGACACAAAGATGCTTATCTAAATGGTGGAAATGCAACAGCTGTTAATCAGGCTCACTTTGACTTTACATAGTGCACCAAGAGATAGTTTCTCGCTTACGGCCACACCGGCCTGAGTACGCCTGATCTCGTCCATCTCGGACTAAGCAGTCGGGCCTGGTTACGCCACGGCCTGAGTACTCCTGTCCGGAAGCTAAGCAGGGTCGGGCCTGGTTAGTACTTGGATGGGAGACCGCCTGGGAATACCAGGTGCTGTAAGCTTTTTGTCACTGCCTTGTGGAATTTCAACTCTTTGTCCGTTTTTTCCCACAAGGCTGAAATATGTGCCCTCGCTTTGAAATAAGTAAGCAAGGTTAGTTTGTATTTCATCCAACAATCTGTGCTACAAATTATGGCTACAGTATATGCAATTTCTTCCACTTTTTGAGTGACACAAAGATGCTTATCTAAATGGTGGAAATGCAACAGCTGTTAATCAGGCTCACTTTGACTTTACATAGTGCACCAAGAGATAGTTTCTCGCTTACGGCCACACCGGCCTGAGTACGCCTGATCTCGTCCGATCTCGGAAGCTAAGCAGGGTCGGGCCTGGTTAGTACTTGGATGGGAGACCGCCTGGGAATACCAGGTGCTGTAAGCTTTTTGTCACTGCCTTGTGGAATTTCAACTCTTTGTCCGTTTTTTCCCACAAGGCTGAAATATGTGCCCTCGCTTTGAAATAAGTAAGCAAGGTTAGTTTGTATTTCATCCAACAATCTGTGCTACAAATTATGGCTACAGTATATGCAATTTCTTCCACTTTTTGAGTGACACAAAGATGCTTATCTAAATGGTGGAAATGCAACAGCTGTTAATCGGCTCACTTTGACTTTACATAGTGCACCAAGAGATAGTTTCTCGCTTACGGCCACACCGGCCTGAGTACGCCTGATCTCGTCCGATCTCGGAAGCTAAGCAGGGTCGGGCCTGGTTAGTACTTGGATGGGAGACCGCCTGGGAATACCAGGTGCTGTAAGCTTTTTGTCACTGCCTTGTGGAATTTCAACTCTTTGTCCGTTTTTTCCCACAAGGCTGAAATATGTGCCCTCGCTTTGAAATAAGTAAGCAAGGTTAGTTTGTATTTCATCCAACAATCTGTGCTACAAATTATGGCTACAGTATATGCAATTTCTTCCACTTTTTGAGTGACACAAAGATGCTTATCTAAATGGTGGAAATGCAACAGCTGTTAATCAGGCTCACTTTGACTTTACATAGTGCACCAAGAGATAGTTTCTCGCTTACGGCCACACCGGCCTGAGTACGCCTGATCTCGTCCGATCTCGGAAGCTAAGCAGGGTCGGGCCTGGTTAGTACTTGGATGGGAGACCGCCTGGGAATACCAGGTGCTGTAAGCTTTTTGTCACTGCCTTGTGGAATTTCAACTCTTTGTCCGTTTTTTCCCACAAGGCTGAAATATGTGCCCTCGCTTTGAAATAAGTAAGCAAGGTTAGTTTGTATTTCATCCAACAATCTGTGCTACAAATTATGGCTACAGTATATGCAATTTCTTCCACTTTTTGAGTGACACAAAGATGCTTATCTAAATGGTGGAAATGCAACAGCTGTTAATCAGGCTCACTTTGACTTTACATAGTGCACCAAGAGATAGTTTCTCGCTTACGGCCACACCGCCTGAGTACGCCTGATCTCGTCCGATCTCGGAAGCTAAGCAGGGTCGGGCCTGGTTAGTACTTGGATGGGAGACCGCCTGGGAATACCAGGTGCTGTAAGCTTTTTGTCACTGCCTTGTGGAATTTCAACTCTTTGTCCGTTTTTTCCCACAAGGCTGAAATATGTGCCCTCGCTTTGAAATAAGTAAGCAAGGTTAGTTTGTATTTCATCCAACAATCTGTGCTACAAATTATGGCTACAGTATATGCAATTTCTTCCACTTTTTGAGTGACACAAAGATGCTTATCTAAATGGTGGAAATGCAACAGCTGTTAATCAGCTCACTTTGACTTTACATAGTGCACCAAGAGATAGTTTCTCGCTTACGGCCACACCGGCCTGAGTACGCCTGATCTCGTCCGATCTCGGAAGCTAAGCAGGGTCGGGCCTGGTTAGTACTTGGATGGGAGACCGCCTGGGAATACCAGGTGCTGTAAGCTTTTTGTCACTGCCTTGTGGAATTTCAACTCTTTGTCCGTTTTTTTCCCACAAGGCTGAAATATGTGCCCTCGCTTTGAAATAAGTAAGCAAGGTTAGTTTGTATTTCATCCAACAATCTGTGCTACAAATTATGGCTACAGTATATGCAATTTCTTCCACTTTTTGAGTGACACAAAGATGCTTATCTAAATGGTGGAAATGCAACAGCTGTTAATCAGGCTCACTTTGACTTTACATAGTGCACCAAGAGATAGTTTCTCGCTTACGGCCACACCGCCTGAGTACGCCTGATCTCGTCCGATCTCGGAAGCTAAGCAGGGTCGGGCCTGGTTAGTACTTGGATGGGAGACCGCCTGGGAATACCAGGTGCTGTAAGCTTTTTGTCACTGCCTTGTGGAATTTCAACTCTTTGTCCGTTTTTTTCCCACAAGGCTGAAATATGTGCCCTCGCTTTGAAATAAGTAAGCAAGGTTAGTTTGTATTTCATCCAACAATCTGTGCTACAAATTATGGCTACAGTATATGCAATTTCTTCCACTTTTTGAGTGACACAAAGATGCTTATCTAAATGGTGGAAATGCAACAGCTGTTAATCAGGCTCACTTTGACTTTACATAGTGCACCAAGAGATAGTTTCTCGCTTACGGCCACACCGGCCTGAGTACGCCTGATCTCGTCCGATCTCGGAAGCTAAGCAGGGTCGGGCCTGGTTAGTACTTGGATGGGAGACCGCCTGGGAATACCAGGTGCTGTAAGCTTTTTGTCACTGCCTTGTGGAATTTCAACTCTTTGTCCGTTTTTTTCCCACAAGGCTGAAATATGTGCCCTCGCTTTGAAATAAGTAAGCAAGGTTAGTTTGTATTTCATCCAACAATCTGTGCTACAAATTATGGCTACAGTATATGCAATTTCTTCCACTTTTTGAGTGACACAAAGATGCTTATCTAAATGGTGGAAATGCAACAGCTGTTAATCAGGCTCACTTTGACTTTACATAGTGCACCAAGAGATAGTTTCTCGCTTACGGCCACACCGGCCTGAGTACGCCTGATCTCGTCCGATCTCGGAAGCTAAGCAGGGTCGGGCCTGGTTAGTACTTGGATGGGAGACCGCCTGGGAATACCAGGTGCTGTAAGCTTTTTGTCACTGCCTTGTGGAATTTCAACTCTTTGTCCGTTTTTTTCCCACAAGGCTGAAATATGTGCCCTCGCTTTGAAATAAGTAAGCAAGGTTAGTTTGTATTTCATCCAACAATCTGTGCTACAAATTATGGCTACAGTATATGCAATTTCTTCCACTTTTTGAGTGACACAAAGATGCTTATCTAAATGGTGGAAATGCAACAGCTGTTAATCAGGCTCACTTTGACTTTACATAGTGCACCAAGAGATAGTTTCTCGCTTACGGCCACACCGGCCTGAGTACGCCTGATCTCGTCCGATCTCGGAAGCTAAGCAGGGTCGGGCCTGGTTAGTACTTGGATGGGAGACCGCCTGGGAATACCAGGTGCTGTAAGCTTTTTGTCACTGCCTTGTGGAATTTCAACTCTTTGTCCGTTTTTTCCCACAAGGCTGAAATATGTGCCCTCGCTTTGAAATAAGTAAGCAAGGTTAGTTTGTATTTCATCCAACAATCTGTGCTACAAATTATGGCTACAGTATATGCAATTTCTTCCACTTTTTGAGTGACACAAAGATGCTTATCTAAATGGTGGAAATGCAACAGCTGTTAATCAGGCTCACTTTGACTTTACATAGTGCACCAAGAGATAGTTTCTCGCTTACGGCCACACCGGCCTGAGTACGCCTGATCTCGTCCGATCTCGGAAGCTAAGCAGGGTCGGGCCTGGTTAGTACTTGGATGGGAGACCGCCTGGGAATACCAGGTGCTGTAAGCTTTTTGTCACTGCCTTGTGGAATTTCAACTCTTTGTCCGTTTTTTCCCACAAGGCTGAAATATGTGCCCTCGCTTTGAAATAAGTAAGCAAGGTTAGTTTGTATTTCATCCAACAATCTGTGCTACAAATTATGGCTACAGTATATGCAATTTCTTCCACTTTTTGAGTGACACAAAGATGCTTATCTAAATGGTGGAAATGCAACAGCTGTTAATCAGGCTCACTTTGACTTTACATAGTGCACCAAGAGATAGTTTCTCGCTTACGGCCACACCGGCCTGAGTACGCCTGATCTCGTCCGATCTCGGAAGCTAAGCAGGGTCGGGCCTGGTTAGTACTTGGATGGGAGACCGCCTGGGAATACCAGGTGCTGTAAGCTTTTTGTCACTGCCTTGTGGAATTTCAACTCTTTGTCCGTTTTTTCCCACAAGGCTGAAATATGTGCCCTCGCTTTGAAATAAGTAAGCAAGGTTAGTTTGTATTTCATCCAACAATCTGTGCTACAAATTATGGCTACAGTATATGCAATTTCTTCCACTTTTTGAGTGACACAAAGATGCTTATCTAAATGGTGGAAATGCAACAGCTGTTAATCAGGCTCACTTTGACTTTACATAGTGCACCAAGAGATAGTTTCTCGCTTACGGCCACACCGGCCTGAGTACGCCTGATCTCGTCCGATCTCGGAAGCTAAGCAGGGTCGGGCCTGGTTAGTACTTGGATGGGAGACCGCCTGGGAATACCAGGTGCTGTAAGCTTTTTGTCACTGCCTTGTGGAATTTCAACTCTTTGTCCGTTTTTTCCCACAAGGCTGAAATATGTGCCCTCGCTTTGAAATAAGTAAGCAAGGTTAGTTTGTATTTCATCCAACAATCTGTGCTACAAATTATGGCTACAGTATATGCAATTTCTTCCACTTTTTGAGTGACACAAAGATGCTTATCTAAATGGTGGAAATGCAACAGCTGTTAATCAGGCTCACTTTGACTTTACATAGTGCACCAAGAGATAGTTTCTCGCTTACGGCCACACCGGCCTGAGTACGCCTGATCTCGTCCGATCTCGGAAGCTAAGCAGGGTCGGGCCTGGTTAGTACTTGGATGGGAGACCGCCTGGGAATACCAGGTGCTGTAAGCTTTTTGTCACTGCCTTGTGGAATTTCAACTCTTTGTCCGTTTTTTCCCACAAGGCTGAAATATGTGCCCTCGCTTTGAAATAAGTAAGCAAGGTTAGTTTGTATTTCATCCAACAATCTGTGCTACAAATTATGGCTACAGTATATGCAATTTCTTCCACTTTTTGAGTGACACAAAGATGCTTATCTAAATGGTGGAAATGCAACAGCTGTTAATCAGGCTCACTTTGACTTTACATAGTGCACCAAGAGATAGTTTCTCGCTTACGGCCACACCGGCCTGAGTACGCCTGATCTCGTCCGATCTCGGAAGCTAAGCAGGGTCGGGCCTGGTTAGTACTTGGATGGGAGACCGCCTGGGAATACCAGGTGCTGTAAGCTTTTTGTCACTGCCTTGTGGAATTTCAACTCTTTGTCCGTTTTTTCCCACAAGGCTGAAATATGTGCCCTCGCTTTGAAATAAGTAAGCAAGGTTAGTTTGTATTTCATCCAACAATCTGTGCTACAAATTATGGCTACAGTATATGCAATTTCTTCCACTTTTTGAGTGACACAAAGATGCTTATCTAAATGGTGGAAATGCAACAGCTGTTAATCAGGCTCACTTTGACTTTACATAGTGCACCAAGAGATAGTTTCTCGCTTACGGCCACACCGGCCTGAGTACGCCTGATCTCGTCCGATCTCGGAAGCTAAGCAGGGTCGGGCCTGGTTAGTACTTGGATGGGAGACCGCCTGGGAATACCAGGTGCTGTAAGCTTTTTGTCACTGCCTTGTGGAATTTCAACTCTTTGTCCGTTTTTTTCCCACAAGGCTGAAATATGTGCCCTCGCTTTGAAATAAGTAAGCAAGGTTAGTTTGTATTTCATCCAACAATCTGTGCTACAAATTATGGCTACAGTATATGCAATTTCTTCCACTTTTTGAGTGACACAAAGATGCTTATCTAAATGGTGGAAATGCAACAGCTGTTAATCAGGCTCACTTTGACTTTACATAGTGCACCAAGAGATAGTTTCTCGCTTACGGCCACACCGGCCTGAGTACGCCTGATCTCGTCCGATCTCGGAAGCTAAGCAGGGTCGGGCCTGGTTAGTACTTGGATGGGAGACCGCCTGGGAATACCAGGTGCTGTAAGCTTTTTGTCACTGCCTTGTGGAATTTCAACTCTTTGTCCGTTTTTTCCCACAAGGCTGAAATATGTGCCCTCGCTTTGAAATAAGTAAGCAAGGTTAGTTTGTATTTCATCCAACAATCTGTGCTACAAATTATGGCTACAGTATATGCAATTTCTTCCACTTTTTGAGTGACACAAAGATGCTTATCTAAATGGTGGAAATGCAACAGCTGTTAATCAGGCTCACTTTGACTTTACATAGTGCACCAAGAGATAGTTTCTCGCTTACGGCCACACCGGCCTGAGTACGCCTGATCTCGTCCGATCTCGGAAGCTAAGCAGGGTCGGGCCTGGTTAGTACTTGGATGGGAGACCGCCTGGGAATACCAGGTGCTGTAAGCTTTTTGTCACTGCCTTGTGGAATTTCAACTCTTTGTCCGTTTTTTCCCACAAGGCTGAAATATGTGCCCTCGCTTTGAAATAAGTAAGCAAGGTTAGTTTGTATTTCATCCAACAATCTGTGCTACAAATTATGGCTACAGTATATGCAATTTCTTCCACTTTTTGAGTGACACAAAGATGCTTATCTAAATGGTGGAAATGCAACAGCTGTTAATCAGGCTCACTTTGACTTTACATAGTGCACCAAGAGATAGTTTCTCGCTTACGGCCACACCGGCCTGAGTACGCCTGATCTCGTCCGATCTCGGAAGCTAAGCAGGGTCGGGCCTGGTTAGTACTTGGATGGGAGACCGCCTGGGAATACCAGGTGCTGTAAGCTTTTTGTCACTGCCTTGTGGAATTTCAACTCTTTGTCCGTTTTTTCCCACAAGGCTGAAATATGTGCCCTCGCTTTGAAATAAGTAAGCAAGGTTAGTTTGTATTTCATCCAACAATCTGTGCTACAAATTATGGCTACAGTATATGCAATTTCTTCCACTTTTTGAGTGACACAAAGATGCTTATCTAAATGGTGGAAATGCAACAGCTGTTAATCAGGCTCACTTTGACTTTACATAGTGCACCAAGAGATAGTTTCTCGCTTACGGCCACACCGGCCTGAGTACGCCTGATCTCGTCCGATCTCGGAAGCTAAGCAGGGTCGGGCCTGGTTAGTACTTGGATGGGAGACCGCCTGGGAATACCAGGTGCTGTAAGCTTTTTGTCACTGCCTTGTGGAATTTCAACTCTTTGTCCGTTTTTTTCCCACAAGGCTGAAATATGTGCCCTCGCTTTGAAATAAGTAAGCAAGGTTAGTTTGTATTTCATCCAACAATCTGTGCTACAAATTATGGCTACAGTATATGCAATTTCTTCCACTTTTTGAGTGACACAAAGATGCTTATCTAAATGGTGGAAATGCAACAGCTGTTAATCAGGCTCACTTTGACTTTACATAGTGCACCAAGAGATAGTTTCTCGCTTACGGCCACACCGGCCTGAGTACGCCTGATCTCGTCCGATCTCGGAAGCTAAGCAGGGTCGGGCCTGGTTAGTACTTGGATGGGAGACCGCCTGGGAATACCAGGTGCTGTAAGCTTTTTGTCACTGCCTTGTGGAATTTCAACTCTTTGTCCGTTTTTTCCCACAAGGCTGAAATATGTGCCCTCGCTTTGAAATAAGTAAGCAAGGTTAGTTTGTATTTCATCCAACAATCTGTGCTACAAATTATGGCTACAGTATATGCAATTTCTTCCACTTTTTGAGTGACACAAAGATGCTTATCTAAATGGTGGAAATGCAACAGCTGTTAATCAGGCTCACTTTGACTTTACATAGTGCACCAAGAGATAGTTTCTCGCTTACGGCCACACCGGCCTGAGTACGCCTGATCTCGTCCGATCTCGGAAGCTAAGCAGGGTCGGGCCTGGTTAGTACTTGGATGGGAGACCGCCTGGGAATACCAGGTGCTGTAAGCTTTTTGTCACTGCCTTGTGGAATTTCAACTCTTTGTCCGTTTTTTCCCACAAGGCTGAAATATGTGCCCTCGCTTTGAAATAAGTAAGCAAGGTTAGTTTGTATTTCATCCAACAATCTGTGCTACAAATTATGGCTACAGTATATGCAATTTCTTCCACTTTTTGAGTGACACAAAGATGCTTATCTAAATGGTGGAAATGCAACAGCTGTTAATCAGGCTCACTTTGACTTTACATAGTGCACCAAGAGATAGTTTCTCGCTTACGGCCACACCGGCCTGAGTACGCCTGATCTCGTCCGATCTCGGAAGCTAAGCAGGGTCGGGCCTGGTTAGTACTTGGATGGGAGACCGCCTGGGAATACCAGGTGCTGTAAGCTTTTTGTCACTGCCTTGTGGAATTTCAACTCTTTGTCCGTTTTTTCCCACAAGGCTGAAATATGTGCCCTCGCTTTGAAATAAGTAAGCAAGGTTAGTTTGTATTTCATCCAACAATCTGTGCTACAAATTATGGCTACAGTATATGCAATTTCATCCACTTTTTGAGATTGCCTTTCGCTTACGGCCACACCGGCCTGAGTACGCCTGATCTCGTCCGATCTCGGAAGCTAAGCAGGGTCGGGCCTGGTTAGTACTTGGATGGGAGACCGCCTGGGAATACCAGGTGCTGTAAGCTTTTTGTCACTGCCTTGTGGAATTTCAACTCTTTGTCCGTTTTTTTCCCACAAGGCTGAAATATGTGCCCTCGCTTTGAAATAAGTAAGCAAGGTTAGTTTGTATTTCATCCAACAATCTGTGCTACAAATTATGGCTACAGTATATGCAATTTCTTCCACTTTTTGAGTGACACAAAGATGCTTATCTAAATGGTGGAAATGCAACAGCTGTTAATCAGGCTCACTTTGACTTTACATAGTGCACCAAGAGATAGTTTCTCGCTTACGGCCACACCGGCCTGAGTACGCCTGATCTCGTCCGATCTCGGAAGCTAAGCAGGGTCGGGCCTGGTTAGTACTTGGATGGGAGACCGCCTGGGAATACCAGGTGCTGTAAGCTTTTTGTCACTGCCTTGTGGAATTTCAACTCTTTGTCCGTTTTTTCCCACAAGGCTGAAATATGTGCCCTCGCTTTGAAATAAGTAAGCAAGGTTAGTTTGTATTTCATCCAACAATCTGTGCTACAAATTATGGCTACAGTATATGCAATTTCATCCACTTTTTGAGATTGCCTTTCGCTTACGGCCACACCGGCCTGAGTACGCCTGATCTCGTCCGATCTCGGAAGCTAAGCAGGGTCGGGCCTGGTTAGTACTTGGATGGGAGACCGCCTGGGAATACCAGGTGCTGTAAGCTTTTTGTCACTGCCTTGTGGAATTTCAACTCTTTGTCCGTTTTTTCCCACAAGGCTGAAATATGTGCCCTCGCTTTGAAATAAGTAAGCAAGGTTAGTTTGTATTTCATCCAACAATCTGTGCTACAAATTATGGCTACAGTATATGCAATTTCTTCCACTTTTTGAGTGACACAAAGATGCTTATCTAAATGGTGGAAATGCAACAGCTGTTAATCAGGCTCACTTTGACTTTACATAGTGCACCAAGAGATAGTTTCTCGCTTACGGCCACACCGGCCTGAGTACGCCTGATCTCGTCCGATCTCGGAAGCTAAGCAGGGTCGGGCCTGGTTAGTACTTGGATGGGAGACCGCCTGGGAATACCAGGTGCTGTAAGCTTTTTGTCACTGCCTTGTGGAATTTCAACTCTTTGTCCGTTTTTTCCCACAAGGCTGAAATATGTGCCCTCGCTTTGAAATAAGTAAGCAAGGTTAGTTTGTATTTCATCCAACAATCTGTGCTACAAATTATGGCTACAGTATATGCAATTTCTTCCACTTTTTGAGTGACACAAAGATGCTTATCTAAATGGTGGAAATGCAACAGCTGTTAATCAGGCTCACTTTGACTTTACATAGTGCACCAAGAGATAGTTTCTCGCTTACGGCCACACCGGCCTGAGTACGCCTGATCTCGTCCGATCTCGGAAGCTAAGCAGGGTCGGGCCTGGTTAGTACTTGGATGGGAGACCGCCTGGGAATACCAGGTGCTGTAAGCTTTTTGTCACTGCCTTGTGGAATTTCAACTCTTTGTCCGTTTTTTCCCACAAGGCTGAAATATGTGCCCTCGCTTTGAAATAAGTAAGCAAGGTTAGTTTGTATTTCATCCAACAATCTGTGCTACAAATTATGGCTACAGTATATGCAATTTCTTCCACTTTTTGAGTGACACAAAGATGCTTATCTAAATGGTGGAAATGCAACAGCTGTTAATCAGGCTCACTTTGACTTTACATAGTGCACCAAGAGATAGTTTCTCGCTTACGGCCACACCGGCCTGAGTACGCCTGATCTCGTCCGATCTCGGAAGCTAAGCAGGGTCGGGCCTGGTTAGTACTTGGATGGGAGACCGCCTGGGAATACCAGGTGCTGTAAGCTTTTTGTCACTGCCTTGTGGAATTTCAACTCTTTGTCCGTTTTTTCCCACAAGGCTGAAATATGTGCCCTCGCTTTGAAATAAGTAAGCAAGGTTAGTTTGTATTTCATCCAACAATCTGTGCTACAAATTATGGCTACAGTATATGCAATTTCTTCCACTTTTTGAGTGACACAAAGATGCTTATCTAAATGGTGGAAATGCAACAGCTGTTAATCAGGCTCACTTTGACTTTACATAGTGCACCAAGAGATAGTTTCTCGCTTACGGCCACACCGGCCTGAGTACGCCTGATCTCGTCCGATCTCGGAAGCTAAGCAGGGTCGGGCCTGGTTAGTACTTGGATGGGAGACCGCCTGGGAATACCAGGTGCTGTAAGCTTTTTGTCACTGCCTTGTGGAATTTCAACTCTTTGTCCGTTTTTTCCCACAAGGCTGAAATATGTGCCCTCGCTTTGAAATAAGTAAGCAAGGTTAGTTTGTATTTCATCCAACAATCTGTGCTACAAATTATGGCTACAGTATATGCAATTTCATCCACTTTTTGAGATTGCTTTTCGCTTACGGCCACACCGGCCTGAGTACGCCTGATCTCGTCCGATCTCGGAAGCTAAGCAGGGTCGGGCCTGGTTAGTACTTGGATGGGAGACCGCCTGGGAATACCAGGTGCTGTAAGCTTTTTGTCACTGCCTTGTGGAATTTCAACTCTTTGTCCGTTTTTTCCCACAAGGCTGAAATATGTGCCCTCGCTTTGAAATAAGTAAGCAAGGTTAGTTTGTATTTCATCCAACAATCTGTGCTACAAATTATGGCTACAGTATATGCAATTTCATCCACTTTTTGAGATTGCCTTTCGCTTACGGCCACACCGGCCTGAGTACGCCTGATCTCGTCCGATCTCGGAAGCTAAGCAGGGTCGGGCCTGGTTAGTACTTGGATGGGAGACCGCCTGGGAATACCAGGTGCTGTAAGCTTTTTGTCACTGCCTTGTGGAATTTCAACTCTTTGTCCGTTTTTTCCCACAAGGCTGAAATATGTGCCCTCGCTTTGAAATAAGTAAGCAAGGTTAGTTTGTATTTCATCCAACAATCTGTGCTACAAATTATGGCTACAGTATATGCAATTTCATCCACTTTTTGAGATTGCTTTCGCTTACGGCCACACCGGCCTGAGTACGCCTGATCTCGTCCGATCTCGGAAGCTAAGCAGGGTCGGGCCTGGTTAGTACTTGGATGGGAGACCGCCTGGGAATACCAGGTGCTGTAAGCTTTTTGTCACTGCCTTGTGGAATTTCAACTCTTTGTCCGTTTTTTCCCACAAGGCTGAAATATGTGCCCTCGCTTTGAAATAAGTAAGCAAGGTTAGTTTGTATTTCATCCAACAATCTGTGCTACAAATTATGGCTACAGTATATGCAATTTCATCCACTTTTTGAGATTGCCTTTCGCTTACGGCCACACCGGCCTGAGTACGCCTGATCTCGTCCGATCTCGGAAGCTAAGCAGGGTCGGGCCTGGTTAGTACTTGGATGGGAGACCGCCTGGGAATACCAGGTGCTGTAAGCTTTTTGTCACTGCCTTGTGGAATTTCAACTCTTTGTCCGTTTTTTCCCACAAGGCTGAAATATGTGCCCTCGCTTTGAAATAAGTAAGCAAGGTTAGTTTGTATTTCATCCAACAATCTGTGCTACAAATTATGGCTACAGTATATGCAATTTCTTCCACTTTTTGAGTGACACAAAGATGCTTATCTAAATGGTGGAAATGCAACAGCTGTTAATCAGGCTCACTTTGACTTTACATAGTGCACCAAGAGATAGTTTCTCGCTTACGGCCACACCGGCCTGAGTACGCCTGATCTCGTCCGATCTCGGAAGCTAAGCAGGGTCGGGCCTGGTTAGTACTTGGATGGGAGACCGCCTGGGAATACCAGGTGCTGTAAGCTTTTTGTCACTGCCTTGTGGAATTTCAACTCTTTGTCCGTTTTTTCCCACAAGGCTGAAATATGTGCCCTCGCTTTGAAATAAGTAAGCAAGGTTAGTTTGTATTTCATCCAACAATCTGTGCTACAAATTATGGCTACAGTATATGCAATTTCATCCACTTTTTGAGATTGCCTTTCGCTTACGGCCACACCGGCCTGAGTACGCCTGATCTCGTCCGATCTCGGAAGCTAAGCAGGGTCGGGCCTGGTTAGTACTTGGATGGGAGACCGCCTGGGAATACCAGGTGCTGTAAGCTTTTTGTCACTGCCTTGTGGAATTTCAACTCTTTGTCCGTTTTTTTCCCACAAGGCTGAAATATGTGCCCTCGCTTTGAAATAAGTAAGCAAGGTTAGTTTGTATTTCATCCAACAATCTGTGCTACAAATTATGGCTACAGTATATGCAATTTCTTCCACTTTTTGAGTGACACAAAGATGCTTATCTAAATGGTGGAAATGCAACAGCTGTTAATCAGGCTCACTTTGACTTTACATAGTGCACCAAGAGATAGTTTCTCGCTTACGGCCACACCGGCCTGAGTACGCCTGATCTCGTCCGATCTCGGAAGCTAAGCAGGGTCGGGCCTGGTTAGTACTTGGATGGGAGACCGCCTGGGAATACCAGGTGCTGTAAGCTTTTTGTCACTGCCTTGTGGAATTTCAACTCTTTGTCCGTTTTTTCCCACAAGGCTGAAATATGTGCCCTCGCTTTGAAATAAGTAAGCAAGGTTAGTTTGTATTTCATCCAACAATCTGTGCTACAAATTATGGCTACAGTATATGCAATTTCTTCCACTTTTTGAGTGACACAAAGATGCTTATCTAAATGGTGGAAATGCAACAGCTGTTAATCAGGCTCACTTTGACTTTACATAGTGCACCAAGAGATAGTTTCTCGCTTACGGCCACACCGGCCTGAGTACGCCTGATCTCGTCCGATCTCGGAAGCTAAGCAGGGTCGGGCCTGGTTAGTACTTGGATGGGAGACCGCCTGGGAATACCAGGTGCTGTAAGCTTTTTGTCACTGCCTTGTGGAATTTCAACTCTTTGTCCGTTTTTTCCCACAAGGCTGAAATATGTGCCCTCGCTTTGAAATAAGTAAGCAAGGTTAGTTTGTATTTCATCCAACAATCTGTGCTACAAATTATGGCTACAGTATATGCAATTTCTTCCACTTTTTGAGTGACACAAAGATGCTTATCTAAATGGTGGAAATGCAACAGCTGTTAATCAGGCTCACTTTGACTTTACATAGTGCACCAAGAGATAGTTTCTCGCTTACGGCCACACCGGCCTGAGTACGCCTGATCTCGTCCGATCTCGGAAGCTAAGCAGGGTCGGGCCTGGTTAGTACTTGGATGGGAGACCGCCTGGGAATACCAGGTGCTGTAAGCTTTTTGTCACTGCCTTGTGGAATTTCAACTCTTTGTCCGTTTTTTCCCACAAGGCTGAAATATGTGCCCTCGCTTTGAAATAAGTAAGCAAGGTTAGTTTGTATTTCATCCAACAATCTGTGCTACAAATTATGGCTACAGTATATGCAATTTCATCCACTTTTTGAGATTGCCTTTCGCTTACGGCCACACCGGCCTGAGTACGCCTGATCTCGTCCGATCTCGGAAGCTAAGCAGGGTCGGGCCTGGTTAGTACTTGGATGGGAGACCGCCTGGGAATACCAGGTGCTGTAAGCTTTTTGTCACTGCCTTGTGGAATTTCAACTCTTTGTCCGTTTTTTCCCACAAGGCTGAAATATGTGCCCTCGCTTTGAAATAAGTAAGCAAGGTTAGTTTGTATTTCATCCAACAATCTGTGCTACAAATTATGGCTACAGTATATGCAATTTCATCCACTTTTTGAGATTGCCTTTCGCTTACGGCCACACCGGCCTGAGTACGCCTGATCTCGTCCGATCTCGGAAGCTAAGCAGGGTCGGGCCTGGTTAGTACTTGGATGGGAGACCGCCTGGGAATACCAGGTGCTGTAAGCTTTTTGTCACTGCCTTGTGGAATTTCAACTCTTTGTCCGTTTTTTCCCACAAGGCTGAAATATGTGCCCTCGCTTTGAAATAAGTAAGCAAGGTTAGTTTGTATTTCATCCAACAATCTGTGCTACAAATTATGGCTACAGTATATGCAATTTCTTCCACTTTTTGAGTGACACAAAGATGCTTATCTAAATGGTGGAATGCAACAGCTGTTAATCAGGCTCACTTTGACTTTACATAGTGCACCAAGAGATAGTTTCTCGCTTACGGCCACACCGGCCTGAGTACGCCTGATCTCGTCCGATCTCGGAAGCTAAGCAGGGTCGGGCCTGGTTAGTACTTGGATGGGAGACCGCCTGGGAATACCAGGTGCTGTAAGCTTTTTGTCACTGCCTTGTGGAATTTCAACTCTTTGTCCGTTTTTTCCCACAAGGCTGAAATATGTGCCCTCGCTTTGAAATAAGTAAGCAAGGTTAGTTTGTATTTCATCCAACAATCTGTGCTACAAATTATGGCTACAGTATATGCAATTTCTTCCACTTTTTGAGTGACACAAAGATGCTTATCTAAATGGTGGAAATGCAACAGCTGTTAATCAGGCTCACTTTGACTTTACATAGTGCACCAAGAGATAGTTTCTCGCTTACGGCCACACCGGCCTGAGTACGCCTGATCTCGTCCGATCTCGGAAGCTAAGCAGGGTCGGGCCTGGTTAGTACTTGGATGGGAGACCGCCTGGGAATACCAGGTGCTGTAAGCTTTTTGTCACTGCCTTGTGGAATTTCAACTCTTTGTCCGTTTTTTCCCACAAGGCTGAAATATGTGCCCTCGCTTTGAAATAAGTAAGCAAGGTTAGTTTGTATTTCATCCAACAATCTGTGCTACAAATTATGGCTACAGTATATGCAATTTCATCCACTTTTTGAGATTGCCTTTCGCTTACGGCCACACCGGCCTGAGTACGCCTGATCTCGTCCGATCTCGGAAGCTAAGCAGGGTCGGGCCTGGTTAGTACTTGGATGGGAGACCGCCTGGGAATACCAGGTGCTGTAAGCTTTTTGTCACTGCCTTGTGGAATTTCAACTCTTTGTCCGTTTTTTCCCACAAGGCTGAAATATGTGCCCTCGCTTTGAAATAAGTAAGCAAGGTTAGTTTGTATTTCATCCAACAATCTGTGCTACAAATTATGGCTACAGTATATGCAATTTCTTCCACTTTTTGAGTGACACAAAGATGCTTATCTAAATGGTGGAAATGCAACAGCTGTTAATCAGGCTCACTTTGACTTTACATAGTGCA
This sequence comes from Oncorhynchus mykiss, assembly GCF_013265735.2. Lineage (NCBI taxonomy): Eukaryota > Metazoa > Chordata > Actinopteri > Salmoniformes > Salmonidae > Oncorhynchus > Oncorhynchus mykiss. Next base: position 34,647 of record NW_023494160.1, read on the forward strand.
CCAAGAGATAGTTTCTCGCTTACGGCCACACCGGCCTGAGTACGCCTGATCTCGTCCGATCTCGGAAGCTAAGCAGGGTCGGGCCTGGTTAGTACTTGGATGGGAGACCGCCTGGGAATACCAGGTGCTGTAAGCTTTTTGTCACTGCCTTGTGGAATTTCAACTCTTTGTCCGTTTTTTCCCACAAGGCTGAAATATGTGCCCTCGCTTTGAAATAAGTAAGCAAGGTTAGTTTGTATTTCATCCAACAATCTGTGCTACAAATTATGGCTACAGTATATGCAATTTCTTCCACTTTTTGAGTGACACAAAGATGCTTATCTAAATGGTGGAAATGCAACAGCTGTTAATCAGGCTCACTTTGACTTTACATAGTGCACCAAGAGATAGTTTCTCGCTTACGGCCACACCGGCCTGAGTACGCCTGATCTCGTCCGATCTCGGAAGCTAAGCAGGGTCGGGCCTGGTTAGTACTTGGATGGGAGACCGCCTGGGAATACCAGGTGCTGTAAGCTTTTTGTCACTGCCTTGTGGAATTTCAACTCTTTGTCCGTTTTTTCCCACAAGGCTGAAATATGTGCCCTCGCTTTGAAATAAGTAAGCAAGGTTAGTTTGTATTTCATCCAACAATCTGTGCTACAAATTATGGCTACAGTATATGCAATTTCATCCACTTTTTGAGATTGCCTTTCGCTTACGGCCACACCGGCCTGAGTACGCCTGATCTCGTCCGATCTCGGAAGCTAAGCAGGGTCGGGCCTGGTTAGTACTTGGATGGGAGACCGCCTGGGAATACCAGGTGCTGTAAGCTTTTTGTCACTGCCTTGTGGAATTTCAACTCTTTGTCCGTTTTTTCCCACAAGGCTGAAATATGTGCCCTCGCTTTGAAATAAGTAAGCAAGGTTAGTTTGTATTTCATCCAACAATCTGTGCTACAAATTATGGCTACAGTATATGCAATTTCATCCACTTTTTGAGATTGCCTTTCGCTTACGGCCACACCGGCCTGAGTACGCCTGATCTCGTCCGATCTCGGAAGCTAAGCAGGGTCGGGCCTGGTTAGTACTTGGATGGGAGACCGCCTGGGAATACCAGGTGCTGTAAGCTTTTTGTCACTGCCTTGTGGAATTTCAACTCTTTGTCCGTTTTTTCCCACAAGGCTGAAATATGTGCCCTCGCTTTGAAATAAGTAAGCAAGGTTAGTTTGTATTTCATCCAACAATCTGTGCTACAAATTATGGCTACAGTATATGCAATTTCATCCACTTTTTGAGATTGCCTTTCGCTTACGGCCACACCGGCCTGAGTACGCCTGATCTCGTCCGATCTCGGAAGCTAAGCAGGGTCGGGCCTGGTTAGTACTTGGATGGGAGACCGCCTGGGAATACCAGGTGCTGTAAGCTTTTTGTCACTGCCTTGTGGAATTTCAACTCTTTGTCCGTTTTTTCCCACAAGGCTGAAATATGTGCCCTCGCTTTGAAATAAGTAAGCAAGGTTAGTTTGTATTTCATCCAACAATCTGTGCTACAAATTATGGCTACAGTATATGCAATTTCATCCACTTTTTGAGATTGCCTTTCGCTTACGGCCACACCGGCCTGAGTACGCCTGATCTCGTCCGATCTCGGAAGCTAAGCAGGTCGGGCCTGGTTAGTACTTGGATGGGAGACCGCCTGGGAATACCAGGTGCTGTAAGCTTTTTGTCACTGCCTTGTGGAATTTCAACTCTTTGTCCGTTTTTTCCCACAAGGCTGAAATATGTGCCCTCGCTTTGAAATAAGTAAGCAAGGTTAGTTTGTATTTCATCCAACAATCTGTGCTACAAATTATGGCTACAGTATATGCAATTTCATCCACTTTTTGAGATTGCCTTTCGCTTACGGCCACACCGGCCTGAGTACGCCTGATCTCGTCCGATCTCGGAAGCTAAGCAGGGTCGGGCCTGGTTAGTACTTGGATGGGAGACCGCCTGGGAATACCAGGTGCTGTAAGCTTTTTGTCACTGCCTTGTGGAATTTCAACTCTTTGTCCGTTTTTTCCCACAAGGCTGAAATATGTGCCCTCGCTTTGAAATAAGTAAGCAAGGTTAGTTTGTATTTCATCCAACAATCTGTGCTACAAATTATGGCTACAGTATATGCAATTTCTTCCACTTTTTGAGTGACACAAAGATGCTTATCTAAATGGTGGAAATGCAACAGCTGTTAATCAGGCTCACTTTGACTTTACATAGTGCACCAAGAGATAGTTTCTCGCTTACGGCCACACCGGCCTGAGTACGCCTGATCTCGTCCGATCTCGGAAGCTAAGCAGGGTCGGGCCTGGTTAGTACTTGGATGGGAGACCGCCTGGGAATACCAGGTGCTGTAAGCTTTTTGTCACTGCCTTGTGGAATTTCAACTCTTTGTCCGTTTTTTCCCACAAGGCTGAAATATGTGCCCTCGCTTTGAAATAAGTAAGCAAGGTTAGTTTGTATTTCATCCAACAATCTGTGCTACAAATTATGGCTACAGTATATGCAATTTCATCCACTTTTTGAGATTGCCTTTCGCTTACGGCCACACCGGCCTGAGTACGCCTGATCTCGTCCGATCTCGGAAGCTAAGCAGGGTCGGGCCTGGTTAGTACTTGGATGGGAGACCGCCTGGGAATACCAGGTGCTGTAAGCTTTTTGTCACTGCCTTGTGGAATTTCAACTCTTTGTCCGTTTTTTCCCACAAGGCTGAAATATGTGCCCTCGCTTTGAAATAAGTAAGCAAGGTTAGTTTGTATTTCATCCAACAATCTGTGCTACAAATTATGGCTACAGTATATGCAATTTCATCCACTTTTTGAGATTGCCTTTCGCTTACGGCCACACCGGCCTGAGTACGCCTGATCTCGTCCGATCTCGGAAGCTAAGCAGGGTCGGGCCTGGTTAGTACTTGGATGGGAGACCGCCTGGGAATACCAGGTGCTGTAAGCTTTTTGTCACTGCCTTGTGGAATTTCAACTCTTTGTCCGTTTTTTCCCACAAGGCTGAAATATGTGCCCTCGCTTTGAAATAAGTAAGCAAGGTTAGTTTGTATTTCATCCAACAATCTGTGCTACAAATTATGGCTACAGTATATGCAATTTCATCCACTTTTTGAGATTGCCTTTCGCTTACGGCCACACCGGCCTGAGTACGCCTGATCTCGTCCGATCTCGGAAGCTAAGCAGGGTCGGGCCTGGTTAGTACTTGGATGGGAGACCGCCTGGGAATACCAGGTGCTGTAAGCTTTTTGTCACTGCCTTGTGGAATTTCAACTCTTTGTCCGTTTTTTCCCACAAGGCTGAAATATGTGCCCTCGCTTTGAAATAAGTAAGCAAGGTTAGTTTGTATTTCATCCAACAATCTGTGCTACAAATTATGGCTACAGTATATGCAATTTCTTCCACTTTTTGAGTGACACAAAGATGCTTATCTAAATGGTGGAAATGCAACAGCTGTTAATCAGGCTCACTTTGACTTTACATAGTGCACCAAGAGATAGTTTCTCGCTTACGGCCACACCGGCCTGAGTACGCCTGATCTCGTCCGATCTCGGAAGCTAAGCAGGGTCGGGCCTGGTTAGTACTTGGATGGGAGACCGCCTGGGAATACCAGGTGCTGTAAGCTTTTTGTCACTGCCTTGTGGAATTTCAACTCTTTGTCCGTTTTTTTCCACAAGGCTGAAATATGTGCCCTCGCTTTGAAATAAGTAAGCAAGGTTAGTTTGTATTTCATCCAACAATCTGTGCTACAAATTATGGCTACAGTATATGCAATTTCATCCACTTTTTGAGATTGCCTTTCGCTTACGGCCACACCGGCCTGAGTACGCCTGATCTCGTCCGATCTCGGAAGCTAAGCAGGGTCGGGCCTGGTTAGTACTTGGATGGGAGACCGCCTGGGAATACCAGGTGCTGTAAGCTTTTTGTCACTGCCTTGTGGAATTTCAACTCTTTGTCCGTTTTTTCCCACAAGGCTGAAATATGTGCCCTCGCTTTGAAATAAGTAAGCAAGGTTAGTTTGTATTTCATCCAACAATCTGTGCTACAAATTATGGCTACAGTATATGCAATTTCATCCACTTTTTGAGATTGCCTTTCGCTTACGGCCACACCGGCCTGAGTACGCCTGATCTCGTCCGATCTCGGAAGCTAAGCAGGGTCGGGCCTGGTTAGTACTTGGATGGGAGACCGCCTGGGAATACCAGGTGCTGTAAGCTTTTTGTCACTGCCTTGTGGAATTTCAACTCTTTGTCCGTTTTTTTCCCACAAGGCTGAAATATGTGCCCTCGCTTTGAAATAAGTAAGCAAGGTTAGTTTGTATTTCATCCAACAATCTGTGCTACAAATTATGGCTACAGTATATGCAATTTCATCCACTTTTTGAGATTGCCTTTCGCTTACGGCCACACCGGCCTGAGTACGCCTGATCTCGTCCGATCTCGGAAGCTAAGCAGGGTCGGGCCTGGTTAGTACTTGGATGGGAGACCGCCTGGGAATACCAGGTGCTGTAAGCTTTTTGTCACTGCCTTGTGGAATTTCAACTCTTTGTCCGTTTTTTCCCACAAGGCTGAAATATGTGCCCTCGCTTTGAAATAAGTAAGCAAGGTTAGTTTGTATTTCATCCAACAATCTGTGCTACAAATTATGGCTACAGTATATGCAATTTCATCCACTTTTTGAGATTGCCTTTCGCTTACGGCCACACCGGCCTGAGTACGCCTGATCTCGTCCGATCTCGGAAGCTAAGCAGGGTCGGGCCTGGTTAGTACTTGGATGGGAGACCGCCTGGGAATACCAGGTGCTGTAAGCTTTTTGTCACTGCCTTGTGGAATTTCAACTCTTTGTCCGTTTTTTCCCACAAGGCTGAAATATGTGCCCTCGCTTTGAAATAAGTAAGCAAGGTTAGTTTGTATTTCATCCAACAATCTGTGCTACAAATTATGGCTACAGTATATGCAATTTCATTCACTTTTTGAGATTGCCTTTCGCTTACGGCCACACCGGCCTGAGTACGCCTGATCTCGTCCGATCTCGGAAGCTAAGCAGGGTCGGGCCTGGTTAGTACTTGGATGGGAGACCGCCTGGGAATACCAGGTGCTGTAAGCTTTTTGTCACTGCCTTGTGGAATTTCAACTCTTTGTCCGTTTTTTCCCACAAGGCTGAAATATGTGCCCTCGCTTTGAAATAAGTAAGCAAGGTTAGTTTGTATTTCATCCAACAATCTGTGCTACAAATTATGGCTACAGTATATGCAATTTCATCCACTTTTTGAGATTGCCTTTCGCTTACGGCCACACCGGCCTGAGTACGCCTGATCTCGTCCGATCTCGGAAGCTAAGCAGGGTCGGGCCTGGTTAGTACTTGGATGGGAGACCGCCTGGGAATACCAGGTGCTGTAAGCTTTTTGTCACTGCCTTGTGGAATTTCAACTCTTTGTCCGTTTTTTCCCACAAGGCTGAAATATGTGCCCTCGCTTTGAAATAAGTAAGCAAGGTTAGTTTGTATTTCATCCAACAATCTGTGCTACAAATTATGGCTACAGTATATGCAATTTCATCCACTTTTTGAGATTGCCTTTCGCTTACGGCCACACCGGCCTGAGTACGCCTGATCTCGTCCGATCTCGGAAGCTAAGCAGGGTCGGGCCTGGTTAGTACTTGGATGGGAGACCGCCTGGGAATACCAGGTGCTGTAAGCTTTTTGTCACTGCCTTGTGGAATTTCAACTCTTTGTCCGTTTTTTCCCACAAGGCTGAAATATGTGCCCTCGCTTTGAAATAAGTAAGCAAGGTTAGTTTGTATTTCATCCAACAATCTGTGCTACAAATTATGGCTACAGTATATGCAATTTCATCCACTTTTTGAGATTGCCTTTCGCTTACGGCCACACCGGCCTGAGTACGCCTGATCTCGTCCGATCTCGGAAGCTAAGCAGGGTCGGGCCTGGTTAGTACTTGGATGGGAGACCGCCTGGGAATACCAGGTGCTGTAAGCTTTTTGTCACTGCCTTGTGGAATTTCAACTCTTTGTCCGTTTTTTCCCACAAGGCTGAAATATGTGCCCTCGCTTTGAAATAAGTAAGCAAGGTTAGTTTGTATTTCATCCAACAATCTGTGCTACAAATTATGGCTACAGTATATGCAATTTCATCCACTTTTTGAGATTGCCTTTCGCTTACGGCCACACCGGCCTGAGTACGCCTGATCTCGTCCGATCTCGGAAGCTAAGCAGGGTCGGGCCTGGTTAGTACTTGGATGGGAGACCGCCTGGGAATACCAGGTGCTGTAAGCTTTTTGTCACTGCCTTGTGGAATTTCAACTCTTTGTCCGTTTTTTCCCACAAGGCTGAAATATGTGCCCTCGCTTTGAAATAAGTAAGCAAGGTTAGTTTGTATTTCATCCAACAATCTGTGCTACAAATTATGGCTACAGTATATGCAATTTCTTCCACTTTTTGAGATTGCCTTTCGCTTACGGCCACACCGGCCTGAGTACGCCTGATCTCGTCCGATCTCGGAAGCTAAGCAGGGTCGGGCCTGGTTAGTACTTGGATGGGAGACCGCCTGGGAATACCAGGTGCTGTAAGCTTTTTGTCACTGCCTTGTGGAATTTCAACTCTTTGTCCGTTTTTTCCCACAAGGCTGAAATATGTGCCCTCGCTTTGAAATAAGTAAGCAAGGTTAGTTTGTATTTCATCCAACAATCTGTGCTACAAATTATGGCTACAGTATATGCAATTTCATCCACTTTTTGAGATTGCCTTTCGCTTACGGCCACACCGGCCTGAGTACGCCTGATCTCGTCCGATCTCGGAAGCTAAGCAGGGTCGGGCCTGGTTAGTACTTGGATGGGAGACCGCCTGGGAATACCAGGTGCTGTAAGCTTTTTGTCACTGCCTTGTGGAATTTCAACTCTTTGTCCGTTTTTTCCCACAAGGCTGAAATATGTGCCCTCGCTTTGAAATAAGTAAGCAAGGTTAGTTTGTATTTCATCCAACAATCTGTGCTACAAATTATGGCTACAGTATATGCAATTTCATCCACTTTTTGAGATTGCCTTTCGCTTACGGCCACACCGGCCTGAGTACGCCTGATCTCGTCCGATCTCGGAAGCTAAGCAGGGTCGGGCCTGGTTAGTACTTGGATGGGAGACCGCCTGGGAATACCAGGTGCTGTAAGCTTTTTGTCACTGCCTTGTGGAATTTCAACTCTTTGTCCGTTTTTTCCCCACAAGGCTGAAATATGTGCCCTCGCTTTGAAATAAGTAAGCAAGGTTAGTTTGTATTTCATCCAACAATCTGTGCTACAAATTATGGCTACAGTATATGCAATTTCATCCACTTTTTGAGATTGCCTTTCGCTTACGGCCACACCGGCCTGAGTACGCCTGATCTCGTCCGATCTCGGAAGCTAAGCAGGGTCGGGCCTGGTTAGTACTTGGATGGGAGACCGCCTGGGAATACCAGGTGCTGTAAGCTTTTTGTCACTGCCTTGTGGAATTTCAACTCTTTGTCCGTTTTTTCCCACAAGGCTGAAATATGTGCCCTCGCTTTGAAATAAGTAAGCAAGGTTAGTTTGTATTTCATCCAACAATCTGTGCTACAAATTATGGCTACAGTATATGCAATTTCATCCACTTTTTGAGATTGCCTTTCGCTTACGGCCACACCGGCCTGAGTACGCCTGATCTCGTCCGATCTCGGAAGCTAAGCAGGGTCGGGCCTGGTTAGTACTTGGATGGGAGACCGCCTGGGAATACCAGGTGCTGTAAGCTTTTTGTCACTGCCTTGTGGAATTTCAACTCTTTGTCCGTTTTTTCCCACAAGGCTGAAATATGTGCCCTCGCTTTGAAATAAGTAAGCAAGGTTAGTTTGTATTTCATCCAACAATCTGTGCTACAAATTATGGCTACAGTATATGCAATTTCATCCACTTTTTGAGATTGCCTTTCGCTTACGGCCACACCGGCCTGAGTACGCCTGATCTCGTCCGATCTCGGAAGCTAAGCAGGGTCGGGCCTGGTTAGTACTTGGATGGGAGACCGCCTGGGAATACCAGGTGCTGTAAGCTTTTTGTCACTGCCTTGTGGAATTTCAACTCTTTGTCCGTTTTTTCCCACAAGGCTGAAATATGTGCCCTCGCTTTGAAATAAGTAAGCAAGGTTAGTTTGTATTTCATCCAACAATCTGTGCTACAAATTATGGCTACAGTATATGCAATTTCATCCACTTTTTGAGATTGCCTTTCGCTTACGGCCACACCGGCCTGAGTACGCCTGATCTCGTCCGATCTCGGAAGCTAAGCAGGGTCGGGCCTGGTTAGTACTTGGATGGGAGACCGCCTGGGAATACCAGGTGCTGTAAGCTTTTTGTCACTGCCTTGTGGAATTTCAACTCTTTGTCCGTTTTTTTCCACAAGGCTGAAATATGTGCCCTCGCTTTGAAATAAGTAAGCAAGGTTAGTTTGTATTTCATCCAACAATCTGTGCTACAAATTATGGCTACAGTATATGCAATTTCATCCACTTTTTGAGATTGCCTTTCGCTTACGGCCACACCGGCCTGAGTACGCCTGATCTCGTCCGATCTCGGAAGCTAAGCAGGGTCGGGCCTGGTTAGTACTTGGATGGGAGACCGCCTGGGAATACCAGGTGCTGTAAGCTTTTTGTCACTGCCTTGTGGAATTTCAACTCTTTGTCCGTTTTTTCCCACAAGGCTGAAATATGTGCCCTCGCTTTGAAATAAGTAAGCAAGTTAGTTTGTATTTCATCCAACAATCTGTGCTACAAATTATGGCTACAGTATATGCAATTTCATCCACTTTTTGAGATTGCCTTTCGCTTACGGCCACACCGGCCTGAGTACGCCTGATCTCGTCCGATCTCGGAAGCTAAGCAGGGTCGGGCCTGGTTAGTACTTGGATGGGAGACCGCCTGGGAATACCAGGTGCTGTAAGCTTTTTGTCACTGCCTTGTGGAATTTCAACTCTTTGTCCGTTTTTTCCCACAAGGCTGAAATATGTGCCCTCGCTTTGAAATAAGTAAGCAAGGTTAGTTTGTATTTCATCCAACAATCTGTGCTACAAATTATGGCTACAGTATATGCAATTTCATCCACTTTTTGAGATTGCCTTTCGCTTACGGCCACACCGGCCTGAGTACGCCTGATCTCGTCCGATCTCGGAAGCTAAGCAGGGTCGGGCCTGGTTAGTACTTGGATGGGAGACCGCCTGGGAATACCAGGTGCTGTAAGCTTTTTGTCACTGCCTTGTGGAATTTCAACTCTTTGTCCGTTTTTTCCCACAAGGCTGAAATATGTGCCCTCGCTTTGAAATAAGTAAGCAAGGTTAGTTTGTATTTCATCCAACAATCTGTGCTACAAATTATGGCTACAGTATATGCAATTTCTTCCACTTTTTGAGTGACACAAAGATGCTTATCTAAATGGTGGAAATGCAACAGCTGTTAATCAGGCTCACTTTGACTTTACATAGTGCACCAAGAGATAGTTTCTCGCTTACGGCCACACCGGCCTGAGTACGCCTGATCTCGTCCGATCTCGGAAGCTAAGCAGGGTCGGGCCTGGTTAGTACTTGGATGGGAGACCGCCTGGGAATACCAGGTGCTGTAAGCTTTTTGTCACTGCCTTGTGGAATTTCAACTCTTTGTCCGTTTTTTCCCACAAGGCTGAAATATGTGCCCTCGCTTTGAAATAAGTAAGCAAGGTTAGTTTGTATTTCATCCAACAATCTGTGCTACAAATTATGGCTACAGTATATGCAATTTCATCCACTTTTTGAGATTGCCTTTCGCTTACGGCCACACCGGCCTGAGTACGCCTGATCTCGTCCGATCTCGGAAGCTAAGCAGGGTCGGGCCTGGTTAGTACTTGGATGGGAGACCGCCTGGGAATACCAGGTGCTGTAAGCTTTTTGTCACTGCCTTGTGGAATTTCAACTCTTTGTCCGTTTTTTCCCACAAGGCTGAAATATGTGCCCTCGCTTTGAAATAAGTAAGCAAGGTTAGTTTGTATTTCATCCAACAATCTGTGCTACAAATTATGGCTACAGTATATGCAATTTCTTCCACTTTTTGAGTGACACAAAGATGCTTATCTAAATGGTGGAAATGCAACAGCTGTTAATCAGGCTCACTTTGACTTTACATAGTGCACCAAGAGATAGTTTCTCGCTTACGGCCACACCGGCCTGAGTACGCCTGATCTCGTCCGATCTCGGAAGCTAAGCAGGGTCGGGCCTGGTTAGTACTTGGATGGGAGACCGCCTGGGAATACCAGGTGCTGTAAGCTTTTTGTCACTGCCTTGTGGAATTTCAACTCTTTGTCCGTTTTTTCCCACAAGGCTGAAATATGTGCCCTCGCTTTGAAATAAGTAAGCAAGGTTAGTTTGTATTTCATCCAACAATCTGTGCTACAAATTATGGCTACAGTATATGCAATTTCATCCACTTTTTGAGATTGCCTTTCGCTTACGGCCACACCGGCCTGAGTACGCCTGATCTCGTCCGATCTCGGAAGCTAAGCAGGGTCGGGCCTGGTTAGTACTTGGATGGGAGACCGCCTGGGAATACCAGGTGCTGTAAGCTTTTTGTCACTGCCTTGTGGAATTTCAACTCTTTGTCCGTTTTTTTCCCACAAGGCTGAAATATGTGCCCTCGCTTTGAAATAAGTAAGCAAGGTTAGTTTGTATTTCATCCAACAATCTGTGCTACAAATTATGGCTACAGTATATGCAATTTCTTCCACTTTTTGAGTGACACAAAGATGCTTATCTAAATGGTGGAAATGCAACAGCTGTTAATCAGGCTCACTTTGACTTTACATAGTGCACCAAGAGATAGTTTCTCGCTTACGGCCACACCGGCCTGAGTACGCCTGATCTCGTCCGATCTCGGAAGCTAAGCAGGGTCGGGCCTGGTTAGTACTTGGATGGGAGACCGCCTGGGAATACCAGGTGCTGTAAGCTTTTTGTCACTGCCTTGTGGAATTTCAACTCTTTGTCCGTTTTTTCCCACAAGGCTGAAATATGTGCCCTCGCTTTGAAATAAGTAAGCAAGGTTAGTTTGTATTTCATCCAACAATCTGTGCTACAAATTATGGCTACAGTATATGCAATTTCTTCCACTTTTTGAGTGACACAAAGATGCTTATCTAAATGGTGGAAATGCAACAGCTGTTAATCAGGCTCACTTTGACTTTACATAGTGCACCAAGAGATAGTTTCTCGCTTACGGCCACACCGGCCTGAGTACGCCTGATCTCGTCCGATCTCGGAAGCTAAGCAGGGTCGGGCCTGGTTAGTACTTGGATGGGAGACCGCCTGGGAATACCAGGTGCTGTAAGCTTTTTGTCACTGCCTTGTGGAATTTCAACTCTTTGTCCGTTTTTTCCCACAAGGCTGAAATATGTGCCCTCGCTTTGAAATAAGTAAGCAAGGTTAGTTTGTATTTCATCCAACAATCTGTGCTACAAATTATGGCTACAGTATATGCAATTTCATCCACTTTTTGAGATTGCCTTTCGCTTACGGCCACACCGGCCTGAGTACGCCTGATCTCGTCCGATCTCGGAAGCTAAGCAGGGTCGGGCCTGGTTAGTACTTGGATGGGAGACCGCCTGGGAATACCAGGTGCTGTAAGCTTTTTGTCACTGCCTTGTGGAATTTCAACTCTTTGTCCGTTTTTTCCCACAAGGCTGAAATATGTGCCCTCGCTTTGAAATAAGTAAGCAAGGTTAGTTTGTATTTCATCCAACAATCTGTGCTACAAATTATGGCTACAGTATATGCAATTTCATCCACTTTTTGAGATTGCCTTTCGCTTACGGCCACACCGGCCTGAGTACGCCTGATCTCGTCCGATCTCGGAAGCTAAGCAGGGTCGGGCCTGGTTAGTACTTGGATGGGAGACCGCCTGGGAATACCAGGTGCTGTAAGCTTTTTGTCACTGCCTTGTGGAATTTCAACTCTTTGTCCGTTTTTTCCCACAAGGCTGAAATATGTGCCCTCGCTTTGAAATAAGTAAGCAAGGTTAGTTTGTATTTCATCCAACAATCTGTGCTACAAATTATGGCTACAGTATATGCAATTTCTTCCACTTTTTGAGTGACACAAAGATGCTTATCTAAATGGTGGAAATGCAACAGCTGTTAATCAGGCTCACTTTGACTTTACATAGTGCACCAAGAGATAGTTTCTCGCTTACGGCCACACCGGCCTGAGTACGCCTGATCTCGTCCGATCTCGGAAGCTAAGCAGGGTCGGGCCTGGTTAGTACTTGGATGGGAGACCGCCTGGGAATACCAGGTGCTGTAAGCTTTTTGTCACTGCCTTGTGGAATTTCAACTCTTTGTCCGTTTTTTCCCACAAGGCTGAAATATGTGCCCTCGCTTTGAAATAAGTAAGCAAGGTTAGTTTGTATTTCATCCAACAATCTGTGCTACAAATTATGGCTACAGTATATGCAATTTCTTCCACTTTTTGAGTGACACAAAGATGCTTCTAAATGGTGGAAATGCAACAGCTGTTAATCAGGCTCACTTTGACTTTACATAGTGCACCAAGAGATAGTTTCTCGCTTACGGCCACACCGCCTGAGTACGCCTGATCTCGTCCGATCTCGGAAGCTAAGCAGGGTCGGGCCTGGTTAGTACTTGGATGGGAGACCGCCTGGGAATACCAGGTGCTGTAAGCTTTTTGTCACTGCCTTGTGGAATTTCAACTCTTTGTCCGTTTTTTCCCACAAGGCTGAAATATGTGCCCTCGCTTTGAAATAAGTAAGCAAGGTTAGTTTGTATTTCATCCAACAATCTGTGCTACAAATTATGGCTACAGTATATGCAATTTCTTCCACTTTTTGAGTGACACAAAGATGCTTATCTAAATGGTGGAAATGCAACAGCTGTTAATCAGGCTCACTTTGACTTTACATAGTGCACCAAGAGATAGTTTCTCGCTTACGGCCACACCGGCCTGAGTACGCCTGATCTCGTCCGATCTCGGAAGCTAAGCAGGGTCGGGCCTGGTTAGTACTTGGATGGGAGACCGCCTGGGAATACCAGGTGCTGTAAGCTTTTTGTCACTGCCTTGTGGAATTTCAACTCTTTGTCCGTTTTTTCCCACAAGGCTGAAATATGTGCCCTCGCTTTGAAATAAGTAAGCAAGGTTAGTTTGTATTTCATCCAACAATCTGTGCTACAAATTATGGCTACAGTATATGCAATTTCTTCCACTTTTTGAGTGACACAAAGATGCTTATCTAAATGGTGGAAATGCAACAGCTGTTAATCAGGCTCACTTTGACTTTACATAGTGCACCAAGAGATAGTTTCTCGCTTACGGCCACACCGGCCTGAGTACGCCTGATCTCGTCCGATCTCGGAAGCTAAGCAGGGTCGGGCCTGGTTAGTACTTGGATGGGAGACCGCCTGGGAATACCAGGTGCTGTAAGCTTTTTGTCACTGCCTTGTGGAATTTCAACTCTTTGTCCGTTTTTTCCCCACAAGGCTGAAATATGTGCCCTCGCTTTGAAATAAGTAAGCAAGGTTAGTTTGTATTTCATCCAACAATCTGTGCTACAAATTATGGCTACAGTATATGCAATTTCATCCACTTTTTGAGATTGCCTTTCGCTTACGGCCACACCGGCCTGAGTACGCCTGATCTCGTCCGATCTCGGAAGCTAAGCAGGGTCGGGCCTGGTTAGTACTTGGATGGGAGACCGCCTGGGAATACCAGGTGCTGTAAGCTTTTTGTCACTGCCTTGTGGAATTTCAACTCTTTGTCCGTTTTTTCCCACAAGGCTGAAATATGTGCCCTCGCTTTGAAATAAGTAAGCAAGGTTAGTTTGTATTTCATCCAACAATCTGTGCTACAAATTATGGCTACAGTATATGCAATTTCTTCCACTTTTTGAGTGACACAAAGATGCTTATCTAAATGGTGGAAATGCAACAGCTGTTAATCAGGCTCACTTTGACTTTACATAGTGCACCAAGAGATAGTTTCTCGCTTACGGCCACACCGGCCTGAGTACGCCTGATCTCGTCCGATCTCGGAAGCTAAGCAGGGTCGGGCCTGGTTAGTACTTGGATGGGAGACCGCCTGGGAATACCAGGTGCTGTAAGCTTTTTGTCACTGCCTTGTGGAATTTCAACTCTTTGTCCGTTTTTTCCCACAAGGCTGAAATATGTGCCCTCGCTTTGAAATAAGTAAGCAAGGTTAGTTTGTATTTCATCCAACAATCTGTGCTACAAATTATGGCTACAGTATATGCAATTTCATCCACTTTTTGAGATTGCCTTTCGCTTACGGCCACACCGGCCTGAGTACGCCTGATCTCGTCCGATCTCGGAAGCTAAGCAGGGTCGGGCCTGGTTAGTACTTGGATGGGAGACCGCCTGGGAATACCAGGTGCTGTAAGCTTTTTGTCACTGCCTTGTGGAATTTCAACTCTTTGTCCGTTTTTTTCCACAAGGCTGAAATATGTGCCCTCGCTTTGAAATAAGTAAGCAAGGTTAGTTTGTATTTCATCCAACAATCTGTGCTACAAATTATGGCTACAGTATATGCAATTTCTTCCACTTTTTGAGTGACACAAGATGCTTATCTAAATGGTGGAAATGCAACAGCTGTTAATCAGGCTCACTTTGACTTTACATAGTGCACCAAGAGATAGTTTCTCGCTTACGGCCACACCGGCCTGAGTACGCCTGATCTCGTCCGATCTCGGAAGCTAAGCAGGGTCGGGCCTGGTTAGTACTTGGATGGGAGACCGCCTGGGAATACCAGGTGCTGTAAGCTTTTTGTCACTGCCTTGTGGAATTTCAACTCTTTGTCCGTTTTTTCCCACAAGGCTGAAATATGTGCCCTCGCTTTGAAATAAGTAAGCAAGGTTAGTTTGTATTTCATCCAACAATCTGTGCTACAAATTATGGCTACAGTATATGCAATTTCTTCCACTTTTTGAGTGACACAAAGATGCTTATCTAAATGGTGGAAATGCAACAGCTGTTAATCAGGCTCACTTTGACTTTACATAGTGCACCAAGAGATAGTTTCTCGCTTACGGCCACACCGGCCTGAGTACGCCTGATCTCGTCCGATCTCGGAAGCTAAGCAGGGTCGGGCCTGGTTAGTACTTGGATGGGAGACCGCCTGGGAATACCAGGTGCTGTAAGCTTTTTGTCACTGCCTTGTGGAATTTCAACTCTTTGTCCGTTTTTTCCCACAAGGCTGAAATATGTGCCCTCGCTTTGAAATAAGTAAGCAAGGTTAGTTTGTATTTCATCCAACAATCTGTGCTACAAATTATGGCTACAGTATATGCAATTTCATCCACTTTTTGAGATTGCCTTTCGCTTACGGCCACACCGGCCTGAGTACGCCTGATCTCGTCCGATCTCGGAAGCTAAGCAGGGTCGGGCCTGGTTAGTACTTGGATGGGAGACCGCCTGGGAATACCAGGTGCTGTAAGCTTTTTGTCACTGCCTTGTGGAATTTCAACTCTTTGTCCGTTTTTTCCCACAAGGCTGAAATATGTGCCCTCGCTTTGAAATAAGTAAGCAAGGTTAGTTTGTATTTCATCCAACAATCTGTGCTACAAATTATGGCTACAGTATATGCAATTTCTTCCACTTTTTGAGTGACACAAAGATGCTTATCTAAATGGTGGAAATGCAACAGCTGTTAATCAGGCTCACTTTGACTTTACATAGTGCACCAAGAGATAGTTTCTCGCTTACGGCCACACCGGCCTGAGTACGCCTGATCTCGTCCGATCTCGGAAGCTAAGCAGGGTCGGGCCTGGTTAGTACTTGGATGGGAGACCGCCTGGGAATACCAGGTGCTGTAAGCTTTTTGTCACTGCCTTGTGGAATTTCAACTCTTTGTCCGTTTTTTCCCACAAGGCTGAAATATGTGCCCTCGCTTTGAAATAAGTAAGCAAGGTTAGTTTGTATTTCATCCAACAATCTGTGCTACAAATTATGGCTACAGTATATGCAATTTCTTCCACTTTTTGAGTGACACAAAGATGCTTATCTAAATGGTGGAAATGCAACAGCTGTTAATCAGGCTCACTTTGACTTTACATAGTGCACCAAGAGATAGTTTCTCGCTTACGGCCACACCGCCTGAGTACGCCTGATCTCGTCCGATCTCGGAAGCTAAGCAGGGTCGGGCCTGGTTAGTACTTGGATGGGAGACCGCCTGGGAATACCAGGTGCTGTAAGCTTTTTGTCACTGCCTTGTGGAATTTCAACTCTTTGTCCGTTTTTTCCCACAAGGCTGAAATATGTGCCCTCGCTTTGAAATAAGTAAGCAAGGTTAGTTTGTATTTCATCCAACAATCTGTGCTACAAATTATGGCTACAGTATATGCAATTTCTTCCACTTTTTGAGTGACACAAAGATGCTTATCTAAATGGTGGAAATGCAACAGCTGTTAATCAGGCTCACTTTGACTTTACATAGTGCACCAAGAGATAGTTTCTCGCTTACGGCCACACCGGCCTGAGTACGCCTGATCTCGTCCGATCTCGGAAGCTAAGCAGGGTCGGGCCTGGTTAGTACTTGGATGGGAGACCGCCTGGGAATACCAGGTGCTGTAAGCTTTTTGTCACTGCCTTGTGGAATTTCAACTCTTTGTCCGTTTTTTCCCACAAGGCTGAAATATGTGCCCTCGCTTTGAAATAAGTAAGCAAGGTTAGTTTGTATTTCATCCAACAATCTGTGCTACAAATTATGGCTACAGTATATGCAATTTCATCCACTTTTTGAGATTGCCTTTCGCTTACGGCCACACCGGCCTGAGTACGCCTGATCTCGTCCGATCTCGGAAGCTAAGCAGGGTCGGGCCTGGTTAGTACTTGGATGGGAGACCGCCTGGGAATACCAGGTGCTGTAAGCTTTTTGTCACTGCCTTGTGGAATTTCAACTCTTTGTCCGTTTTTTTCCCACAAGGCTGAAATATGTGCCCTCGCTTTGAAATAAGTAAGCAAGGTTAGTTTGTATTTCATCCAACAATCTGTGCTACAAATTATGGCTACAGTATATGCAATTTCATCCACTTTTTGAGATTGCCTTTCGCTTACGGCCACACCGGCCTGAGTACGCCTGATCTCGTCCGATCTCGGAAGCTAAGCAGGGTCGGGCCTGGTTAGTACTTGGATGGGAGACCGCCTGGGAATACCAGGTGCTGTAAGCTTTTTGTCACTGCCTTGTGGAATTTCAACTCTTTGTCCGTTTTTTCCCACAAGGCTGAAATATGTGCCCTCGCTTTGAAATAAGTAAGCAAGGTTAGTTTGTATTTCATCCAACAATCTGTGCTACAATTATGGCTACAGTATATGCAATTTCTTCCACTTTTTGAGTGACACAAAGATGCTTATCTAAATGGTGGAAATGCAACAGCTGTTAATCAGGCTCACTTTGCTTTACATAGTGCACCAAGAATAGTTTCTCGCTTACGGCCACACCGGCCTGAGTACGCCTGATCTCGTCCGATCTCGGAAGCTAAGCAGGGTCGGGCCTGGTTAGTACTTGGATGGGAGACCGCCTGGGAATACCAGGTGCTGTAAGCTTTTTGTCACTGCCTTGTGGAATTTCAACTCTTTGTCCGTTTTTTTCCCACAAGGCTGAAATATGTGCCCTCGCTTTGAAATAAGTAAGCAAGGTTAGTTTGTATTTCATCCAACAATCTGTGCTACAAATTATGGCTACAGTATATGCAATTTCTTCCACTTTTTGAGTGACACAAAGATGCTTATCTAAATGGTGGAAATGCACAGCTGTTAATCAGGCTCACTTTGACTTTACATGTGCACCAAGAGATAGTTTCTCGCTTACGGCCACACCGGCCTGAGTACGCCTGATCTCGTCCGATCTCGGAAGCTAAGCAGGGTCGGGCCTGGTTAGTACTTGGATGGGAGACCGCCTGGGAATACCAGGTGCTGTAAGCTTTTTGTCACTGCCTTGTGGAATTTCAACTCTTTGTCCGTTTTTTCCCACAAGGCTGAAATATGTGCCCTCGCTTTGAATAAGTAAGCAAGGTTAGTTTGTATTTCATCCAACAATCTGTGCTACAAATTATGGCTACAGTATATGCAATTTCTTCCACTTTTTGAGTGACACAAAGATGCTTATCTAAATGGTGAAATGCAACAGCTGTTAATCAGGCTCACTTTGACTTTACATAGTGCACCAAGAGATAGTTTCTCGCTTACGGCCACACCGGCCTGAGTACGCCTGATCTCGTCCGATCTCGGAAGCTAAGCAGGGTCGGGCCTGGTTAGTACTTGGATGGGAGACCGCCTGGGAATACCAGGTGCTGTAAGCTTTTTGTCACTGCCTTGTGGAATTTCAACTCTTTGTCCGTTTTTTCCCCACAAGGCTGAAATATGTGCCCTCGCTTTGAAATAAGTAAGCAAGGTTAGTTTGTATTTCATCCAACAATCTGTGCTACAAATTATGGCTACAGTATATGCAATTTCTTCCACTTTTTGAGTGACACAAAGATGCTTATCTAAATGGTGGAAATGCAACAGCTGTTAATCAGGCTCACTTTGACTTTACATAGTGCACCAAGAGATAGTTTCTCGCTTACGGCCACACCGCCTGAGTACGCCTGATCTCGTCCGATCTCGGAAGCTAAGCAGGGTCGGGCCTGGTTAGTACTTGGATGGGAGACCGCCTGGGAATACCAGGTGCTGTAAGCTTTTTGTCACTGCCTTGTGGAATTTCAACTCTTTGTCCGTTTTTTCCCACAAGGCTGAAATATGTGCCCTCGCTTTGAAATAAGTAAGCAAGGTTAGTTTGTATTTCATCCACAATCTGTGCTACAAATTATGGCTACAGTATATGCAATTTCTTCCACTTTTTGAGTGACACAAAGATGCTTATCTAAATGTGGAAATGCAACAGCTGTTAATCAGGCTCACTTTGACTTTACATAGTGCACCAAGAGATAGTTTCTCGCTTACGGCCACACCGGCCTGAGTACGCCTGATCTCGTCCGATCTCGGAAGCTAAGCAGGGTCGGGCCTGGTTAGTACTTGGATGGGAGACCGCCTGGGAATACCAGGTGCTGTAAGCTTTTTGTCACTGCCTTGTGGAATTTCAACTCTTTGTCCGTTTTTTCCCACAAGGCTGAAATATGTGCCCTCGCTTTGAAATAAGTAAGCAAGGTTAGTTTGTATTTCATCCAACAATCTGTGCTACAAATTATGGCTACAGTATATGCAATTTCTTCCACTTTTTGAGTGACACAAAGATGCTTATCTAAATGGTGGAAATGCAACAGCTGTTAATCAGGCTCACTTTGACTTTACATAGTGCACCAAGAGATAGTTTCTCGCTTACGGCCACACCGCCTGAGTACGCCTGATCTCGTCCGATCTCGGAAGCTAAGCAGGGTCGGGCCTGGTTAGTACTTGGATGGGAGACCGCCTGGGAACCAGGTGCTGTAAGCTTTTTGTCACTGCCTTGTGGAATTTCAACTCTTTGTCCGTTTTTTCCCACAAGGCTGAAATATGTGCCCTCGCTTTGAAATAAGTAAGCAAGGTTAGTTTGTATTTCATCCAACAATCTGTGCTACAAATTATGGCTACAGTATATGCAATTTCATCCACTTTTTGAGATTGCCTTTCGCTTACGGCCACACCGGCCTGAGTACGCCTGATCTCGTCCGATCTCGGAAGCTAAGCAGGGTCGGGCCTGGTTAGTACTTGGATGGGAGACCGCCTGGGAATACCAGGTGCTGTAAGCTTTTTGTCACTGCCTTGTGGAATTTCAACTCTTTGTCCGTTTTTTCCCACAAGGCTGAAATATGTGCCCTCGCTTTGAAATAAGTAAGCAAGGTTAGTTTGTATTTCATCCAACAATCTGTGCTACAAATTATGGCTACAGTATATGCAATTTCTTCCACTTTTTGAGTGACACAAAGATGCTTATCTAAATGGTGAAATGCAACAGCTGTTAATCAGGCTCACTTTGACTTTACATAGTGCACCAAGAGATAGTTTTCTCGCTTACGGCCACACCGGCCTGAGTACGCCTGATCTCGTCCGATCTCGGAAGCTAAGCAGGGTCGGGCCTGGTTAGTACTTGGATGGGAGACCGCCTGGGAATACCAGGTGCTGTAAGCTTTTTGTCACTGCCTTGTGGAATTTCAACTCTTTGTCCGTTTTTTCCCACAAGGCTGAAATATGTGCCCTCGCTTTGAAATAAGTAAGCAAGGTTAGTTTGTATTTCATCCAACAATCTGTGCTACAAATTATGGCTACAGTATATGCAATTTCATCCACTTTTTGAGATTGCCTTTCGCTTACGGCCACACCGGCCTGAGTACGCCTGATCTCGTCCGATCTCGGAAGCTAAGCAGGGTCGGGCCTGGTTAGTACTTGGATGGGAGACCGCCTGGGAATACCAGTGCTGTAAGCTTTTTGTCACTGCCTTGTGGAATTTCAACTCTTTGTCCGTTTTTTCCCACAAGGCTGAAATATGTGCCCTCGCTTTGAAATAAGTAAGCAAGGTTAGTTTGTATTTCATCCAACAATCTGTGCTACAAATTATGGCTACAGTATATGCAATTTCTTCCACTTTTTGAG
>NW_023494161.1:0-55274 GCF_013265735.2 Oncorhynchus mykiss
GGGGTACCGTACAGAGTCAATGTGGAGGCTATATACAGGGGTACCGGTACAGAGTCAATGTGGAGGCTATATACAGGGGGTACCGTACAGAGTCAATGTGGAGGCTATATACAGAGGTACCGCGGTACAGAGTCAATGTGGAGGCTATATATACAGGGGTACCGGTACAGAGTCAATGTGGAGGCTATATACAGGGGGTACCGTACAGAGTCAATGTGGAGGCTATATACAGGGGTACACCGGTACAGAGTCAATGTGGAGGCTATATACAGAGGGTACCGGTACAGAGTCAATGTGGAGACTATATACAGGGGGGTACCGGTACAGAGTCAATGTGGAGGCTATATACAGGGGTGTTACGGTACAGAGTCATGTGGAGGCTATATACAGGGTATTACGGTACGAGTCAATGTGAGGCTATATACAGGGTATTACGGTACAGAGTCAATGTGGAGGCTATATACAGGGTGTTACGGTACAGAGTCAATGTGGAGGCTATATACAGGGTGTTACGGTACAGAGTCAATGTGGAGGCTATATACAGGTATTACGGTACAGAGTCAATGTGGAGGCTATATACAGGGTGTTACGGTACAGAGTCAATGTGGAGGCTATATACAGGGTATTACGGTACAGAGTCAATGTGGAGGCTATATACAGGGTATTACGGTACAGAGTCAATGTGGAGGCTATATACAGGGTATTAACGGTACAGAGTCAATGTGGAGGCTATATACAGGGTATTACGGTACAGAGAGTCAATGTGGAGGCTATATACAGGGTATACGGTACAGAGTCAATGTGAGGCTATATACAGGGGTTACGGTACAGAGTCAATGTGGAGGCTATATACAGGGTGTTACGGTACAGAGTCAATGTGGAGGGCTATATACAGGGTATTACGGTACAGAGTCAATGTGGAGGCTATATACAGGGTGTTACGGTACAGATCAATGTGGAGGCTATATACAGGGTGTTACGGTACAGAGTCAATGTGGAGGCTATATACAGGGTGTTACGGTACAGAGTCAATGTGGAGGCTATATACAGGGTGTACCGGTACGAGGATGTTATGGGCTATATACAGGTTATTACGGTACAGAGTCAATGTGGAGGCTATATACATGGTTTTACGGTACAGAGTCAATGTGGAGGCTATATACAGGGTATTACGGTACAGAGTCAATGTGGAAGGCTATATACAGGTATTACGGTACAGAGTCAATGTGGAGGCTACATACAGGGTATTACGGTACAGAGTCAATGTGGAGGCTACATACAGGGTATTACGGTACAGAGTCAATGTGGAAGCTATATACAGGTATTACGGTACAGAGTCAATGTGGAGGCTATATACAGGGGGTACCGTACAGAGTCAATGTGGAGGCTATATACAGGGGGTACCGGTACAGAGTCAATGTGGAGGCTACATACAGGGGGTACCGGTACAGAGTCAATGTGGAGGCTATATACAGGGGGTACCGGTACAGAGTCAATGTGGGAGGCTATATACAGGGGGTACCGGTACAGAGTCAATGTGGAGGCTACATACAGGGGTGTACCAGTACAGAGTCAATGTGGAGGCTATATACAGGGGGTACCGGTACAGAGGTAAATGTGGAGGCTATATACAGGGGGTACCGGTACAGAGTCAATGTGGAGGCTATATACAGGGGGTACCGGTACAGAGTCAATGTGGAGGCTATATACAGGGGGTACCGGTACTGAGTCAATGTGGAGGCTATATACAGGGGGTACCGGTACAGAGTCAATGTGGAGGCTATATACAGGGGGTACCGGTACAGAGTCAATGTGGAGGCTACATACAGGGGGTACCGGTACAGAGTCAATGTGGAGGCTATATACAGGGGTACCGACCATACCGGTACAGAGGTCAATGTGGAGGCTATATACAGGGGGTACCGTACAGAGTCAATGTGGAGGCTACATACAGGGGGTACCAGTACAGAGTCAATGTGGAGGCTATATACAGGGGGTACCGTACAGAGGTAATGTGGAGGCTATATACAGGGGGTACGCGTACAGAGGGCAATGTGGAGGGCTATATACAGGGGGTACCGGTACAGAGTCAATGTGGAGGCTACATACAGGGGGTACCAGTACAGAGTCATGTGGAGGCTATATACAGGGGGTACCGGTACAGAGTCAATGTGGAGGCTATATACAGGGGGTACTGGTACAGAGTCAATGTGGAGGCTATATACAGGGTATTACGGTACAGAGTCAATGTGGAGTCTAAATACAGTGGTACCGGTACAGAGTCAATGTGGAGGCTATATACAGGGGGTACCAGTACAGAGTCAATGTTGGAGGCTATATACAGGGGTACCGGTACAGAGTCAATGTGGAGGCTATATACAGGGGGTACTGGTACAGAGTCAATGTGGAGGCTATATACAGGGGGTACCGGTACAGAGTCAATGTGGAGGCTATATACAGAGGGGGTACCGGTACAGAGTCAATGTGGAGGCTATATACAGGGGGTACCAGTACAGAGTCAATGTGGAGGCTATATACAGGGGGTACCGGTACAGAGTCAATGTGGAGGCTATATACAGAGGGTACCGGTACAGAGTCAATGTGGAGACTATATACAGGGGGTACCGGTACAGAGTCAATGTGGAGGCTATATACAGGGGGTACCAGTACAGAGTCAATGTGGAGGCTATATACAGGGGGTACCGGTACAGAGTCAATTGTGGAGGCTATATACAGAGGGTACCGGTACAGAGTCCAATGTGGAGACTATATACAGGGGGTACCGGTACAGAGTCAATGTGGAGGCTATATACAGGGTGTTACGGTACAGAGTCAATGTGGAGACTATATACAGGGGTACCGGTACAGAGGTCAATGTGGAGGCTATATACAGGGGGTACTGGTACAGAGTCAATGTGGAGACTATATACAGGGGGTACCGGTACAGAGTCAATGTGGAGGCTATATACAGGGGGTACCGGTACTGAGTCAATGTGGAGGCTATATACAGGGGGGTACTGGTACAGAGTCAATGTGGAGGCTATATACAGGTGGTACCGGTACAGAGTCAATGTGGAGGCTATATACAGGGGGTACTGGTACAGAGTCAATGTGGAGGCTATATACAGGTGGTACCGTACAGAGTCAATGTGGAGACTATATACAGGGGGTACCGGTACAGAGTCAATGTGGAGGCTATATACAGGGGTACCGGTACAGAGTCAATGTGGAGGCTATATACAGGGGGTACCGGTACAGAGTCAATGTGGAGGCTATATACAGGGGGTACTGGTACAGGAGTCAATGTGGAGGCTATATACAGGGGGTACCGGTACAGAGGTAATGTGGAGGCTATATACAGGGGGTACTGGTACAGAGGTAATGTGGAGGCTACATACAGGGGGTACTGGTACAGAGTCAATGTGGAGGCTATATACAGAGGGTACCGGTACAGAGTCAATGTGGAGGCTATATACAGGGGGTACCGGTACAGAGTCAATGTGGAGGCTATATACAGGGGGGTACCGGTACAGAGTCAATGTGGAGGCTATATACAGGGGGGTACCGTACAGAGTCAATGTGGAGGCTACATACAGGGGGTACCGGTACAGAGTCAATGTGGAGGCTACATACAGGGGGTGCCGGTACAGAGTCAATGTGGAGGCTATATACAGGGGGTACCGGTACAGAGGTAATGTGGAGGCTACATACAGGGGGTACTGGTACAGAGTCAATGTGGAGGCTATATACAGAGGGTACCGTACAGAGTCAATGTGGAGGCTATATACAGGGGTACCGGTACAGAGGTAATGTGGAGGCTATATACAGGGGTTACTGGTACAGAGGTAATGTGGAGGCTACATACAGGGGGTACTGGTACAGAGTCAATGTGGAGGCTATATACAGAGGGTACCGGTACAGAGTCAATGTGGAGGCTATTATACAGGGGGTACCGGTACAGAGTCAATGTGGAGGCTATATACAGGGGGTACCGGTACAGAGTCAATGTGGAGGCTATATACAGGGGGTACCGGTACAGAGTCAATGTGGAGGCTACATACAGGGGGTACCGGTACAGAGTCAATGTGGAGGCTACATACAGGGGGGTGCCGGTACAAGAGTCAATGTGGAGGCTATATACAGGGGGTACCGGTACAGAGGTAATGTGGAGGCTACATACAGGGGGTACTGGTACAGAGTCAATGTGGAGGCTATATACAGAGGGTACCGGTACAGAGTCAATGTGGAGGCTATATACAGGGGGTACCGGTACAGAGTC
Source organism: Oncorhynchus mykiss (assembly GCF_013265735.2). Taxonomy (NCBI): domain Eukaryota; kingdom Metazoa; phylum Chordata; class Actinopteri; order Salmoniformes; family Salmonidae; genus Oncorhynchus; species Oncorhynchus mykiss. The sequence continues at coordinate 4,280 of NW_023494161.1, forward strand.
AATGTGGAGGCTATATACAGGGGGGTACCGGTACAGAGTCAATGTGGAGGCTATATACAGGGGGTACCGGTACAGAGTCAATGTGGAGGCTACATACAGGGGGTACCGGTACAGAGTCAATGTGGAGGCTACATACAGGGGTGCCGGTACAGAGTCAATGTGGAGGCTACATACAGGGGGTACCGGTACAGAGTCAATGTGGAGACTATATACAGGGGGTACCGGTACAGAGTCAATGTGGAGGCTATATACAGGGGGTACCGGTACAGAGTCAATGTGGAGGACTATATACAGGGGGTACCGGTACAGAGTCAATGTGGAGACTATATACAGGGGGTACCGGTACAGAGTCAATGTGGAGGCTATATACAGGGGGTACCGGTACAGAGTCAATGTGGAGACTATATACAGGGGGTACCGGTACAGAGTCAATGTGGAGGCTATATACAGGGGGTACCGGTACAGAGTCAATGTGGAGGCTATATACAGGGGGTACCGGTACAGAGGTAATGTGGAGTCTAAATACAGGGGGTACCGGTACAGAGGCAATGTGGAGGCTATATACAGGTGGTACTGGTACAGAGGTAATGTGGAGTCTAAATACAGGGGGTACCGGTACAGAGGTAATGTGGAGTCTAAATACAGGGGGTACTGGTACGAGGTAATGTGGAGTCTAAATACAGGGGGTACCGGTACAGAGGCAATGTGGAGGCTATATACAGGTGGTACTGGTACAGAGGTAATGTGGAGTCTAAATACAGGGGGTTACCGTACAGAGGTAATGTGGAGTCTAAATACAGGGGGTACCGGTACAGAGTCAATGTGGAGGCTATATACAGGGGGTACTGGTACAGAGGTAATGTGGAGGCTATATACAGGGTATTACGGTACAGAGTCAATGTGGAGTCTAAATACAGGGGGTACCGGTACAGAGTCAATGTGGAGGCTATATACAGGGGGTACCGGTACAGAGTCAATGTGGAGTCTAAATACAGGGGGTACCGGTACAGAGTCAATGTGGAGGCTATATACAGGGGGGTACCGGTACAGAGTCAATGTGGAGGATATATACAGGTGGTACCGGTACAGAGTCAATGTGGAGGCTACATACAGGTGGTACCGGTACAGGAGTCAATGTGGAGGCTATATACAGGGGGTACCGGTACAGAGTCAATGTGGAGGCTATATACAGGTGGTACCGGTACAGAGTCAATGTGGAGGCTACATACAGGTGGTACCGGTACAGAGTCAATGTGGAGGCTATATACAGGGGGTACTGGTACAGAGTCAATGTGGAGGCTACATACAGGTGGTACCGGTACAGAGTCAATGTGGAGGCTATATACAGGGGGGTACCGGTACAGAGTCAATGTGGAGGCTATATACAGGGGGTACCGGTACAGAGTCAATGTGGAGGCTATATACAGGGGTACCGGTACAGAGTCAATGTGGAGGCTATATACAGGTGGTACCGGTACAGAGGTAATGTGGAGGCTATATACAGGTGGTACCGGTACAGAGGTAATGTGGAGACTATATACAGGGGGTACCGGTACAGAGTCAATGTGGAGGCTATATACAGGGGGTACCGGTACAGAGGCAATGTGGAGGCTATATACAGAGGGTACCGGTACAGAGTCAATGTGGAGGCTATATACAGGGGGTACCGGTACAGAGTCAATGTGGAGGCTATATACAGGGGGTACTGGTACAGAGACAATGTGGAGGCTATATACAGGGGGTACTGGTACAGAGACAATGTGGAGGCTATATACAGGGGGTACCGGTACAGAGACAATGTGGAGGCTATATACAGGGGGTACCGGTACAGAGACAATGTGGAGGCTATATACAGGGGGTACTGGTACAGAGACAATGTGGAGGCTATATACAGGGGGTACCGGTACAGAGTCAATGTGGAGGCTATATACAGGGGGTACCGGTACAGAGACAATGTGGAGGCTATATACAGGGGGTACCGGTACAGAGTCAATGTGGAGGCTATATACAGGGGGTACCGGTACAGAGACAATGTGGAGGCTATATACAGGGGGTACCGGTACAGAGTCAATGTGGAGGCTATATACAGGGGGTACCGGTACTGAGTCAATGTGGAGGCTATATACAGGGGGTACCGGTACAGAGTCAATGTGGAGGCTATATACAGGGGGTACCGGTACAGAGTCAATGTGGAGGCTATATACAGGGGGTACCGGTACAGAGTCAATGTGGAGACTATATACAGGGGGTACCGGTACAGAGTCAATGTGGAGGCTATATACAGGTGGTACCGGTACAGAGTCAATGTGGAGGCTATATACAGGGGGTACCGGTACTGAGTCAATGTGGAGGCTATATACAGGGGGTACCGGTACAGAGTCAATGTGGAGGCTATATACAGGGGGTACCGGTACAGAGTCAATGTGGAGGTTATATACAGGGGGTACCGGTACAGAGTCAATGTGGAGGCTATATACAGGGGGTACCGGTACAGAGTCAATGTGGAGGCTATATACAGGGGGTACCGGTACAGAGTCAATGTGGAGACTATATACAGGGGGTACCGGTACAGAGTCAATGTGGAGGCTATATACAGGGGGTACCGGTACAGAGTCAATGTGGAGGCTATATACAGGGGGTACCGGTACAGAGTCAATGTGGAGGCTATATACAGGGGGTACCGGTACAGAGTCAATGTGGAGTCTATATACAGAGGGTACCGGTACAGAGGTAATGTGGAGGCTACATACAGAGGGTACCGGTGCAGAGTCAATGTGGAGGCTATATACAGGGGGTACCGGTACAGAGTCAATGTGGAGGCTATATACAGGGGGTACCGGTACAGAGTCAATGTGGAGGCTATATACAGGGAGTACCAGTACAGAGTCAATGTGGAGGCTATATACAGGGGGTACCGGTACAGAGTCAATGTGGAGGCTATATACAGGTGGTACCGGTACTGAGTCAATGTGGAGGCTATATACAGGGTATTACGGTACAGAGTCAATGTGGAGGCTATATACAGGTGGTACCGGTACTGAGTCAATGTGGAGGCTATATACAGGGTATTACGGTACAGAGTCAATGTGGAGGCTATATACAGGGGGTACCGGTACAGAGTCAATGTGGAGGCTATATACAGGGGGTACCGGTACAGAGTCAATGTGGAGGCTATATACAGGTGGTACCGGTACTGAGTCAATGTGGAGGCTATATACAGGGTATTACGGTACAGAGTCAATGTGGAGGCTATATACAGGGGGTACCGGTACAGAGTCAATGTGGAGGCTATATACAGGTGGTACCGGTACAGAGTCAATGTGGAGGCTATATACAGGGGGTACCGGTACTGAGTCAATGTGGAGGCTATATACAGGGGGTACCGGTACAGAGTCAATGTGGAGGCTATATACAGGGGGTACCGGTACAGAGTCAATGTGGAGGTTATATACAGGGGGTACCGGTACAGAGGCAATGTGGAGGCTACATACAGGGGGGTACCGGTACAGAGGCAATGTGGAGGCTACATACAGAGGGTACCGGTACAGAGGCAATGTGGAGGCTATATACAGGGGGTACCGGTACAGAGTCAATGTGGAGGCTATATACAGGGGGTACTGGTACAGAGTCAATGTGGAGGCTATATACAGGGTGTACCGGTACAGAGTCAATGTGGAGGCTATATACAGAGGGTACCGGTACAGAGGCAATGTGGAGGCTATATACAGGGGGTACCGTACAGAGACAATGTGGAGGCTATATACAGGGGGTACCGGTACAGAGTCAATGTGGAGGCTATATACAGAGGGTACCGGTACAGAGGCAATGTGGAGGCTATATACAGGGGGTACCGGTACAGAGACAATGTGGAGGCTATATACAGGGGGTACCGGTACAGAGACAATGTGGAGGCTATATACAGGGGGTACCGGTACAGAGTCAATGTGGAGGCTATATACAGGGAGTACCGGTACAGAGTCAATGTGGAGGCTATATACAGGGGGTACCGGTACAGAGTCAATGTGGAGGCTATATACAGGGGGTACTGGTACAGAGTCAATGTGGAGTCTATATACAGGGGGTACCGGTACAGAGTCAATGTGGAGGCTATATACAGGGGGTACCGGTACAGAGTCAATGTGGAGGCTATATACAGGGGGTACCAGTACAGAGTCAATGTGGAGGCTATATACAGGGGGTACCGGTACAGAGTCAATGTGGAGGCTATATACAGGGGGTACTGGTACAGAGGCAATGTGGAGGCTATATACAGGGGGTACCGGTACAGAGGCAATGTGCGGGGGCACCGGTTAGTTGATTTAATATGTACATGTAGGTAGAGTTATTAAAATGACTGTGTGTAGATAATGAACAGAGGGATGGGGGGGGGGGTGGGGGGGACGACGACAATGCAAGTAGTCTGGGTAGCCATTTGATTACCACTGACATTGCTCTCAGACAAGCTAAACACCATCTTCGCCCGCTTTGAGGATAACACAGTGTCACCGATGCTGCTCTCGTTCTCCATGGTCGATGTGTGTAAGACATTTAACCATGTTATCCCTGGCAAGGCTGCCGGCCCAGACAGCACGCCAAGCCTTGTCCTCAGAGGCATACACAGACCAGCTGGCTGGAGTGTTTACAGACATAATCAATCCCTAACACAGTCTGCGGTCCCGACTTGCGTCAAGTTCTTGTACCCAAGAAACCAAGGTAACTGAACTAACTGACTATCACTCATAGCACTCACTTCTGTCATCATGAAGTGCTTTGAGAGACTAGTCAAGGACCATATCACCTCCCCCCTACCTGTCACCTTAGACCCACTCCAATTTGTTTACCGCCCCAATAGGTCCACAGACGACGCAATCGCAACCACACTGCACACTGCCCTAACCCATCTGGACAAGAGGAATACCTAACTGAGAATGCTGTTCATTGACTATAGCTCAGCATTTAACGCCATAGTACCCTCCAAGCTCATCATTAGACTCGGGGCCCTGTGCAACAGGAGTCCTGGACTTCCTGACGGGCCGCCCCCAAAGGTAGGAAACACTACTCTGATCCTCAACACAGAGGCCCCACAAGGGTGCGTGCTCAGCCCCCTCCTGTACTCCCTGTTCACCCATGACTGCCTGGCCACACACGCCTCCAACTCAATCATCAAGTTTGAAGACGACCCAACAGTGGTAGGCCTGATTACCAACAATGATGAGACGGCCTACATGGAGGAGGTGAGGGCCCTGGCAGAGTGGTGCCAGGAAAGTAACCTCTCCCTCAACATCAACAAAATGAAGGAGCAGATCGTGGACTTCAGGGAAACAGAAGAGGGAGCACGGCCCTATTCACATCGACAGGGCCACAGTGGAGAAGGTGAAGAGCTTCAAGTTCCTCGGCGTCCACATCACGGACAAACTGAAATGGTCCACCCACACAGACAGCGTGGTGAAGAAGATGCATCAACGCCTCTTCAACCTCAGGAGGCTGAAGAAATTTGGCTTGGCCCCTAAAACCTTCACAAACTTTTACAGATGCACCATTGAGAGCATCCTGTCAGGCTGCATCACCGCCTGGTACGGCAACTGCACCGTCCACAACTGCAGGGCTCTCCAGAGGGTAGTGAGGTCTGCCCAACGCATCACAGAGGGCAGTCTACCTGCCCTCCAGGACACCTACACCACCCGATGTCACAGGAAGGCCAAAAAGATCATCAGGGACATCAACCACCCGAGCCCCTGCCTGTTCACCCCGCTATCATCCAGAAGGCGTCAGTACAGGTGCATTTAAGCTGTGACCGAGAGACTGAAAAACAGCTTCTATCTCATGGCCATCAGACTGTTAAATAGCCATCACTAGCTGGGCCTCCACTCAGTATCCTGCCCTGAACTTAGTCACTGTCACCACCCGGTTACTCGGTTACAAGCCTGCACCACCTTTGAGGCTGTTGCACATAGAGATGGAACACTGGTCACTTTAATAATGTTTACATAGAGATGGAACACTGGTCACTTTAATAATGTTTACATAGAGATGGAACACTGGTCACTTTAATAATGTTTACATAGAGATGGAACACTGGTCACTTTAATAATGTTTACATAGAGATGGAACACTGGTTACTTTAATAATGTTTACATAGAGATGGAACACTGGTCACTTTAATAATGTTTACATAGAGATGGAACACTGGTCACTTTAGTAATGGAACACTGGTCACTTTAATAATGTTTACATAGAGATGGAACACGGGTCACTTTAATAATGTTTACATAGAGATGGAACACGGGTCACTTTAATAATGTTTACATAGAGATGGAACACTGGTCACTTTAATAATGTTTACATAGAGATGGAACACTGGTCACTTTAATAATGTTTACATAGAGATGGAACACTGGTCACTTTAATAATGTTTACATAGAGATGGAACACTGGTTACTTTAATAATGTTTACATAGAGATGGAACACTGGTCACTTTAATAATGTTTACATAGAGATGGAACACTGGTCACTTTAGTAATGGAACACTGGTCACTTTAATAATGTTTACATAGAGATGGAACACGGGTCACTTTAATAATGTTTACATAGTGATGGAACACTGGTCACTTTAATAATGTTTACATAGAGATGGAACACTGGTCACTTTAATAATGTTTACATAGAGATGGAACACGGGTCACTTTAGTAATGTTTACATAGAGATGGAACACTGGTCACATTAATAATGTTTACATAGAGATGGAACACGGTTCACTTTAATAATGTTTACATAGAGATGGAACACGGGTCACTTTAATAATGTTTACATAGAGATGGAACACTGGTTACTTTAATAATGTTTACATAGAGATGGAACACGGGTCACTTTAATAATGTTTACATAGAGATGGAACACTGGTCACTTTAGTAATGTTTACATACTGTTTTACTGACTTCTCATGGATATACTGTATTCTAGTCAAGTCCGTCCTATTCAACTATTGCTGTACATATACTATTCTATCCTACGTATTCTACAGATATACTACATATTCTATCCGAATACTGTCTATAACATATTTAAAAAATATATTGTAGTATTTTCTACATTGTAGAATAATAGTGAAGACATCAGATCTATGAAATAAAACATATGGAATCATGTAGTAACCAAAATAGTGTTAAACAAATCTAAATATATTTAAATATTGTTTTTCAAAATATCCACCCTTTGTCTTGATGACAGCTTTGCACACTCTTGGCATTCTCTCAACTAGCTTGGTAGTCACCTGGATTAAGTTAATTTGTGGAATTTATTTCCTTCTTAATGTGTTTGAGCCAATCACCTGTGTTGTGACAAGGTAGAGGTGGTATACGGAAGACAGACCTATTTGGTAAAAGTCCAAGTCCATATTATGGCAAGAACAGCTCAAATAAGCAAAGAGAAACGACAATCCATCATTACAGTAAGACATGAAGGTCAGTCAATCCGGAAAATTTCAAGAACTTTGAAAGTTTCTTCAGGTGCAGTCACAAAAACCATCAAGCGCTATGATGAAACTGTCTCTCATGAGGACCGCCACAGGAAAGGAAGACCCAGAGTTACCTCCGCTGCAGAGGATAAGTTCATTAGAGTTACCAGCCTTTAAAATTGCAGCCCAAATAAATGCTTCACAGATTTCAAGTAACAGACACATCTCAACATCAACTGTTCAGAGGAGACTGCATGAATCAGGCCTCCATGGTCAAATTGCTGCAAAGAAACCACTACTAAAGGACACCAACAATAAGAAGAGACTTGCTTGGGCCGAGAAACACGAACAATGGACATTAGACAGGTGGAAATCTGCCCTTTGGTTCTGATGAGTCCAAATGTGAGATCTTTGGTTCCAACCGCCGTGTCTTTGTGAGAGACTGAGTAGGTGAACGGATGATCTCTGCATGTGTTGTTTCCAACATGAAGCATGGAGGAGGAGGAGGTGTGATGGTTTGGGGGTGCTTTGCTGGTGACATTTTCAGTGATTTAGAATTCAAGGAACACTTCTTAACCAGCATGGCTACCACAGCATTGTGCAGCGATACGCCATCGCGTCTGATCTGCACTTTGTGGGACTATAATTTGTTTTTCAACAGGACAATTACCCATAACACCTGGAGTGCTGCATCAGATGACCTCCACAATCACCCGACCTCAATGTTTTGGGATGAGCTGGACTGCAGAGTGAAGGAAAAGCAGCCAACAAGTGCTCAGCATGTGTGGGAACTCCTTCAAGACTGTTGGAAAAGCATTCCAGGTGACTACCTCATGAAGCTGGTTGAGAGAATGCCAAGAGTGTGTCATGCTGTCATCAAGGCAAAGGGTGGCTACTTTGAAGAATCTAAAATAGAAAATATATTTTGATTTGTTTAACACTTTTTTTGGTTACTTCATGATTCCATATGTGTTATTTCATAGTTGTGATGTATAAAATAGTCAAAAATAAAGAACAACCCTTGAATTGGTAGGTGTGTCCAAACTTTTGACTGGTACTATATCTATATATTGGATTTATGCTCCGGACTTCGCCCTAATATTTCTGTATTTCTGTATTCCTTTATTTAACTTTTAGATCTATGTGTATTGTTAGATATTACTGCACTTTTGGAGCTAGGATTTCGCTACACCCGCAATAACAGCTGTATATGTGTTTGTGACTAAAAATGGGATTATTTGATTGATTGAGACAATTTGATGCAATAGTGATTACTGAGCTTTGTTTCTCCCCCAGTAGTACACCAGGTCTGACAGCTCTGGGGAAGCTGGACCCTAAGGAGAGTGAAATGATCATGGAGTATTTCAAAACACAGGTCCTGCTGCTGAAGGACAAGGAACGTAAGAAAACACTGTCTGTCTCTCTCTCTCGCTCTCTGTCTCTTTCTCTCTGTCTCTCGCTCTCTGTCTCTCTCTCTCTGTCTCTCTGTCTCCCTCTCTCCCTCTGTCTCTGTCTCTGTCTCCCTCTCTCCCTCTCTCTCTCTCTCTCTCTCTGTCTGCCTCTGTCTGTTTCTCTCTGTCTATTGCTCTCTCTCTCTCTCTCTCTCTCTCTCTCTCTCTCTTTCTCTCTCTGTCTACCTCTTTCTCTGTCTTTCTCTCTCTCTCCCTCTCTCTCTCTCTCTCTCTCTCTCTCTCTCTCTCTCTCTCTGTCTCTCTCTGTCTGTCTGTCTCTCTCTCTGTCTCTCTCTGTCTGTCTCTCTCTCTGCCTGTCTCTCTCTCTCTCTCTGTCTGGCTCTCTGTCTCTCTCTCTCTGTCTCTCTGTCTCCCTCTCTCCCTCTCTCTCTGTCTCTGTCTCTGTCTCTCTGTCTCCCTCTCTCCCTCTCTCTCTGTCTCTGTCTCTGTCTCCCTCTCTCCCTCTCTCTCTCTCTCTCTCTCTGTCTGCCTCTGTCTGTTTCTCTCTGTCTATTGCTCTCTCTCTCTCTCTCTCTCTCTCTCTCTCTCTCTCTCTCTCTCTCTTTCTCTCTCTGTCTACCTCTTTCTCTGTCTTTCTTTCTCTCTCTCTCCCTCTCTCTGTCTGTCTGTCTCTCTCTCTCTCTGTCTGTCTCTCTCTCTCTCTGTCTCTCTCTCTCTCTCTTTCTCTCTCATTCTCTTTTTTTTCTCTCTGCCTCTCGTTCTGTTTCTCTCTCTCTCTCTCTCTAACGATGCCTGGGCTTTGCCATTTGTAAAGCATTAATAAATAATTTATGAAATGTCATTAAGTGTTTATAACATGTTAATAAGTGTTTATAACATGTTAATAAGTATTACCTCTGTAGTCTTGCAGAAAACGGTGAGAGAAGAGAAGAAGCTGTTGGTTGAGAACGCTAAGCTAAAGAAAGACATCTCTGACCTGAAGATTCTACTCACTGAGAAACAACAGAAGAAGAAAGGTACTGACTGGCTGACTGGTTAACTGACTGGTTAACTGACTGGCTGGCTGACTGGTTAACTGACTGGCTGGCTGACTAGTTAACTGACTGGCTGGCTGACTGGTTAACTGACTGGCTGGCTGACTAGTTAACTGACTGGTTAACTGACTGGCTGGCTGACTGGTTAACTGACTGGCTGGCTGACTAGTTAACTGACTGGTTAACTGACTGGCTGGCTGACTAGTTAACTGACTGGCTGGCTGACTAGTTAACTGACTGGCTGACTGGTTAACTGACTGGTTAACTGACTGGTTAACTGACTGGTTCACTGACTGGCTGGCTGACTGGTTAACTGACTGGCTGGCTGACTAGTTAACTGACTGGCTGACTGGTTAACTGACTGACTAGCTCACTGGTTAACTGACTGGCTGACTGGTTAACTGACTGGCTGACTGACTGGTTAACTGACTGGCTGGCTGACTGGTTAACTGACTGGCTGGCTGACCAGGTCACGAGTTGTCTGTTGACCCTTCCTCTTGGCCTATGTACCAACATATTCTTTAACAGACAGCATATAACTCTGTTAGTTTGAACTCTACACCAAATGTATACAAATGTATACATTACATTATTTAGTCATTATTGATAAAAATCCTTCAACACTGGTTAACTGACTAACTGGTTAACTGACTGGTTAACTGACTGACTGGTTAGCTGACTGGTTAAGTAACTGACTGGTTAACTGACTGGCTTACTGACTGGCTTACTGACTGACTGATTGACTGGGTGACTTACTGACTGGCTGGCTGACTGACTGATTGACTGGGTGACTTACTGACTGGCTGGCTGACTTACTGACTGGTCAACTAACTGACTGGTTAACTGACTGGCTTACTGACTGGCTGGCTGACTGATTGATTGCTTTATACCCTCAATTATCTGTGTGTTTCCAGCCAAAGCAGCAGCCGCCTCCAAACTGACTGCCCCGGGGTCCACAGCTGCCCTCTATGCCCCAGGCCCCAACCCCAAACCTGGCCCCGTCAGGGAAAGAGATGGGAGGAGGAGGAGAGGAGAGAGGAAGGGTGAGTAATACCCCCCCCCCACACACACACACACACACACACACACACACACACACACACACACACTGACAAACACACACACACACTGACAAACACACACAGATAGACAACTGTGACCAATGCAATGGTTTAATGTCAATCAATGTAAAAGAGAAGACAAAATCAACAAATTAACACTTTGCTAACTGAGACAGACAATCAGTAGTTAGGAGTCCATTTGTCTGCACAGTGACTTCTAGAGAAGACCAGATGAATATTTTTGATTAGATTTAATGCAGCTAGGACTCTATACTGAAGATTACAGACAAGTAACTGTAGAGAGGGTGGTAGAGAGGGCGGTGGAGAGGGCTGTAGAGAGGGAAGGTGGAGAGGTAGAGGGAGGTGGAGAGGGCTGTAGAGAGAGAAGGTGGAGAGGGAGGTGGAGAGGGAGGTGGAGAGGGAGGTGGAGAGGGCGGTGGAGAGGGCGGTGGAGAGGGTGGTGGAGAGGGAGGTGGAGAGGGCTGTAGAGAGGGAAGGTGGAGAGGGAGAGGGAGGTGGAGAGGGCTGTAGAGAGAGAAGGTGGAGAGGGAGGTGGAGAGGGAGGTGGAGAGGGCTGCAGAGAGGGAAGGTGGAGAGGGTGGTGGAGAGGGGCAGTGGAGAGGGGCGGTGGAGAGGGAGGTGGAGAGGGTGGTGGAGAGGGACGGTGGAGAGGGACGGTGGAGAGGGCGGTGGAGAGGGGTGGTGGAGAGGGCGGTGGAGAGGGAGGTGGAGAGGGAGGTGGAGAGGGAGGTGGAGAGGGTGGTAGAGAGGGCGGTGGAGAGGGAGGTGGAGAGGGTGGTAGAGAAGGCGGTAGAGAGGGAGGTGGTGAGGGAGGTGGAGAGTGATGGTAGAGAAGGCGGTAGAGAGGGAGGTGGTGAGGGAGGTGGTTAGGGAGGTGGAGAGGGCGGTGGAGAGGGATGGTAGAGAGGGAGGTGGAGAGGGCTGTAGAGAGGGTGGTGGAGATAGATGTCTTCTCTAGAAGTCACTGAGACAGACAAACTGACTCCTCTTAGCCCAGTATTGACACTTTGCTTGTCTGATGGTTCGTCTGAGGGCGTAGCGGGATTTCTTATAAGCTTCTGGGATAGAGTCCCGCTCCTTGAAAGCGGCAGCTCTACCCTTTTATCTCAGTGCGGATGTTACCTGTAATCCATGGTTTCTGGTTGTGGTATGTACGTACAGTCACTGCACTTATTGATGAAGCCAGTGACTGATGGGGTTTACTCCTCAATGCAATTGGATGAATCCCGGAACATATTCCAGACTGTGCTAGAAAAACAATCCTGTAGCTTTGGCATCCGCGTCATCTGACCACTTCTGTATTGAGCGAGTCACTGGTACTTCCTGCTTTAGCAGGAATCAGGAGGATGGAATTATGGTCAGATTAGACCAAATGGAGGGCGAGGTAGAGCTTTGTACGGGTCTTTGTGTGTGGAGTAAAGATGGTCTAGAGGTTTTTTTTTCTTCCTCTGGTTGCACATTTAACTTGTTGATAGATATTTGGTAGAACTGATTTAAGTTTCCCTGCATTAAAGTCTCCGGCCACTAGGAGCGCCGCCTCTGGGTGAGTGGTTTCCTGTTTGCTTATTTCCTTATACAGCTGACTGAGTGCGGTCTTAGTGCCAGCATCTGTCTGTGGTGGTAAATAAACAGCCACGAAAAGTATAGATGAAAACTCTCTTGGCAAATATTGTGGTCTACAGCTTATCATGAGATACTCTACTTCAGGCGAGCAAAATCTAGGGACTTCCTTGTTTCAGTTAGACACAGTAACATTACAGCTGCTAGACAACGACAACCTTCTGGCAACATGAACTCAACCTAGGACCAACTCACCAATTTGACCATGAAGAAGATGATGTGTGGCTAGCAGGGAGAGAGACACACACACTGTACACAAAGCATGCACACACACACACACACGTCCAATAGGCAGCAGTGCTCATAATATCTGTAGCTAATAAAGAGGATCTGTCCATAACTGACTGAACACACAGGAAGTATTTTTATGCAAATGACGTGACAGTTTTTATTATAGGAGGATGTTAAGGTTCTGTCAAACGCTCTAAAGGTGTATGAGGGGCCCTCCTCAGGTAGAGCCAACTGGGGAAAGAGTGAATCTCTGTGGGTAGGCGAGGTCCGCTCCATGGTTACCAGGGGATTCAGATAGGGTCCGCTCCATGGTTACCAGGGGATTCAGATAGGGTCCACTCCATGGTTACCAGGGGGGCTTCTGACTCCATTCTATGAGTCTGTTATGCATTAGGCCCGGCACGCCACCAGGGATGTGGCTTTTTGAAGAGCCTCTTTTTTTCAACACTGCCATCCAATCCCGTGCTCTGGGTTCAGCCAGCCTACGTTCATGCCTGTTAGGTGTGGGGTGTACCAAGCTGGGTCATCTGATGCGGAGCAGGAGCAGATCATTGGAGGAGCTGGGAGAAACAACAGGGATCCGATCATCTCGCCTACTGAGGAATGTCGTAACTGAGGTCTGTGACTCCTTGCCAGTACTTCATCTGCAGTATGTGACTGATACTTCCAACTCTGATTGGTGGACGGAGGGTCTGGATGATGTGTTCCCTGTGCTGAATGTTAGTGCTGCGGTGGGGGCATTAGAGGAGGACGTGGGGATGCTGCTTTCCTTCCATACCCCGGAGGTGGGGGAGTTCAAGGAGGTGGGGGAGTTCAAGGAGGTGGGGGAGTTCAAGTAGCTGGGGGAGTTCAAGGAGATGGGGGAGTTCAAGGAGGTGGGGGAGTTCAAGGAACTGGGGGAGTTCAAGGAGCTGGGGGAGTTCAAGGCGGTGGGGGAGTTCAAGGAGCTGGGGGAGTTCAAGGAGCTGGGGGAGTTCAAGGAGCTGGGGGAGTTCAAGGAGGTGGGGGAGTTCAAGGAGCTGGGGTAGTTCAAGGAGCTGGGGGAGTTGAAGGAGGTGGGGGAGTTCAAGGAGCTGGGGGAGTTCAAGGAGGTGGGGGAGTTCAAGGAGCTGGGGGAGATCAAGGAGGTGGGGGAGTTCAAGGAGCTGGGGGAGTTCAAGGAGGTGGGGGAGTTCAAGGCGGTGGGGGAGTTCAAGGAGGTGGGGGAGTTCAAGGAGATGGGGGAGTTCAAGGCGGTGGGGGAGTTCAAGGAGGTGGGGGAGTTCAAGGCGGTGGGTAAGAAGGACATGTACATAATGTGTAAAAGTGTCCCGTGCTTCTTCCTTGGAAGGGGTAAAATCGATGAGGTGGGCGGGTGTGTTTGGTCCAGCTGCCTCCCCAAAAGGCTGTTGGCGATCATTAAACAAACTGCCTATTTAAAACAGCTGACCTACAATGGAGGATATCTGCTACACCTGGTTCCTCCTGTTGGGGAGGGGTGTCCATTCTGCATCTGGTACACCTGGACCCTCCTGTTGGGGAGGGGTGTCCATTCTGCATCTGGTACACCTGGACCCTCCTGTTGGGGAGGGGTGTCCATTCTGCATCTGGTACACCTGGATCCTCCTGTTGGTGAGGGGTGTCCAATATGTATCTGGTACACCTGGATCCTACTGTTGGGGAGGGGTGTCCATTCTGTGTTGAAGGAGTTTCAGAGTCTGAAACTCTGGCACATCTGTATTTACTGTGTCCCAGGTTGGTCGGGATGATTGAACTGATCACTGATTGGTTCTCAACATTGGGAGAGGTTTTCTCTTCCCAAATGTTTATATTTGGGCGAAAGTCCAGGTTTAGTCAATAGGGTGTACTTGTGTTGCTTAATTTTGTGTTAGGGGCAGCAAAATTAGCGATATGGAAGACCCAAAAGAACAGCATTCGGGGACAGGGGTCTGTGGATGTGATGGGAATGCTGGAGGGGATACTGGTAGCGAGACTGAGAGTTGAGGTTGTCTGTTACAATCTCTCCCTCTCTCTCTCTCTCTCTCTCTCTCCCCCTCGCCCTCTCTCTCCCTCTCCCCCTCTCCCCCCCTCTCTCTCTCTCTCTCTCTCTCTCTCTCTCTCTCTCTCTGTCTCTCTCTCTCTCTCTCTCTCTCTCTCTGTCTTTCTCTCTGTCTCTCTTTCTGTCTCTCTCCGTCTCTGTCTCTGTCTCTCTCTCTCTCTCTCTCTCTCTGTCTTTCTCTCTGTCTCTCTCTCTGTCTCTCTCCGTCTCTGTCTCTGTCTCTCTCTCTCTCTCTCTCTCTGTCTCTCTCTCTCTCTCTCTCTCTCTTTCTCTCTCTGTCTCTCTCTCTCTCTCTCTCTCTCTTTCTCTCTCTGTCTCTCTCTCTCTCTCTGTCTCTCTCTCTGTCTCTCTCAATTCAATTTGCTTTATTGGCATGACATATCAATATACATATTGCCAAAGCTTACTTTGGAGATTTACAATATTAACATAATTAATATAATAATAATCAATATTGTCAATGGGACAACAGCAATAATAAAGGGCAGGTTGGTTGGTCTGTCAGACACGGTCCCTCATCTTATGGCAGGCAGCCTGTAGTAGTGCGCTGCCAACCCACAGCTCTCTGCGTCCTCCCCCAACAGGACAGGTAGACTATCCTCATCAGAGAGGTCTTTGAAATCTTGAATAAGGGTTTCAAATTTGGGAAAATGACATTCTCTAATTGTTTTATATTTTTGACATTTTGTCAGGAAATGCAGCTCCGTCTCGGGTTCTGCTGTGGTACAGTGGTTGCACAGCCTTTCCTCTACAGGGAGCCAGGTTTTCATCTCAATGGCAAGGCTGTGCTCACTGAGCCTGTTTTATTTGTATTTCCCCTTTATTTAACCAGGTCGGCCAGTTGAGAACAAGTTCTCATTTACAACTGAAACCAAGATAAAACAAAGCAGTGTGACAAAAAACAACAACACAGAGTTACACATGGAATAAACAAACGTACAGTCAATAACACAATAGAAAATCTGTGCAAATGAAGTAAGGAGGTAAGGCAATAAATAGGCCATAGTGGTGAAGTCATTACAATAAAGCAAACGAACACTGGAGTGACAGATGTTGTTTTCTGCTGTCTTCAACCAAGATCTCAGCGATCACTGCCTCATTGCCTGCATCCGTAATGGGTCTGCGGTCAAACGACCACCCCTCATCACTGTCAAACGCTCCCTGAAACACCTCAGCGAGCAGGTCTTTCTAATCGACCTGGCCCGGGTATCCTGGAAGGATATTGACCTCATTCCGTCAGTAGTAGAGGATGCTTGGTTATTCTTTAAAAGTGCTTTCCTCACCATCTTAATATATAAGCATGCCCCGTTCAAAAAAATGTAGAACTAAGAACAGATATAGCCCTTGGTTCACTCCAGACCTGTCTGTCCTTGACCAGCACAAAAACATCCTGTGGCGTTCTGCATTAGCATCGAACAGCCCCCGTGATATGCAACTTTTCAGGGAAGTTAGAAACCAATATACACAGGCAGTTAGGAAAGCTAAGGCTACGGAAGGAGGGTTGTATGGCGTTGAAGCTCGTCTGGAGGTTTGTTAACACAGTGTCCAAAGAAGGGCCAGAAGTATACAGAATGGTGTCGTCTGCGTAGAAGGTGGATCAGAGAATCACCAGCAGCAAGAGCGACATCATTGATGTATACAGAGAAAAGAGTCGGCCCGAGAACTGAACCCTGTGGCACCCCCATAGAGACTGCCAGAGGTCCGGACAACAGGCCCTGCGATTTGACACACTGAACTCTATCTGAACTCTAACTCTATCTATTTGGCCATGATCAGTAACCAAATAGTTTGCATGCATTGTTTGTAGTTTTCCTCTGGACATGTAGGAGAATCTTACAGAACTCTGCATGCAGGGTTTCAATGGGGTGTTTTTGTCTCATTTGATGAAATCTTGTTTTGCAAGTGGACCCCACACCTCGCTGCCATAAAGTGCAATTGGTTCAATGACACATTCAATTAGTTTTAGACACATTTTAATAGGTATTTCAATTTGAATTAGTTTTTTAATGGCGTAGAATGCCCTGCGTGCTTTCTCTCTCAGCTCATTCACTGCCTCGTTAAGGTGTCCAGTTGAGCTTATATTTAAACCTCAGTAATTGTAGTGTGTGCAGTACTCTATATATTTAAACCTCAGTAATTGTAGTGTGTACAGTACTCTATATATTTAAACCTCAGTAATTGTAGTGTGTACAGTACTCTATATATTTAAACCTCAGTAATTGTAGTGTGTGCAGTACTCTATATATTTAAACCTCAGTAATTGTAGTGTGTACAGTACTCTATATATTTAAACCTCAGTAATTGTAGTGTGTACAGTACTCTATATATTTAAACCTCAGTAATTGTAGTGTGTACAGTACTCTATATATTTAAACCTCAGTAATTGTAGTGTGTACAGTACTCTATATATTTATATAAACCTCAGTAATTGTAGTGTGTACAGTACTCTATATATTTAAACCTCAGTAATTGTAGTGTGTACAGTACTCTATATATTTAAACCTCAGTAATTGTAGTGTGTAAGTACTCTATATATTTAAACCTCAGTAATTGTAGTGTGTTCAGTACTCTATATATTTAAACCTCAGTAATTGTAGTGTGTAAGTACTCTATATATTTAAACCTCAGTAATTGTAGTGTGTTCAGTACTCTATATATTTAAACCTCAGTAATTGTAGTGTGTACAGTATTCTATATATTTAAACCTCAGTAATTGTAGTGTGTTCAGTACTCTATATATTTAAACCTCAGTAATTGTAGTGTGTACAGTATTCTATATATTTAAACCTCAGTAATTGTAGTGTGTTCAGTACTCTATATATTTAAACCTCAGTAATTGTAGTGTGTACAGTACTCTATATATTTAAACCTCAGTAACTGTAGTGTGTACAGTACTCTATATATTTAAACCTCAGTAATTGTAGTGTGTGCAGTACTCTATATATTTAAACCTCAGTAATTGTAGTGTGTACAGTACTCTATATATTTAAACCTCAGTAATTGTAGTGTGTTCAGTACTCTATATATTTAAACCTCAGTAATTGTAGTGTGTACAGTACTCTATATATTTAAACCTCAGTAATTGTAGTGTGTACAGTACTCTATATATTTAAACCTCAGTAATTGTAGTGTGTACAGTACTCTATATATTTAAACCTCAGTAATTGTAGTGTGTACAGTACTCTATATATTTATATAAACCTCAGTAATTGTAGTGTGTACAGTACTCTATATATTTAAACCTCAGTAATTGTAGTGTGTACAGTACTCTATATATTTAAACCTCAGTAATTGTAGTGTGTAAGTACTCTATATATTTAAACCTCAGTAATTGTAGTGTGTTCAGTACTCTATATATTTAAACCTCAGTAATTGTAGTGTGTAAGTACTCTATATATTTAAACCTCAGTAATTGTAGTGTGTTCAGTACTCTATATATTTAAACCTCAGTAATTGTAGTGTGTACAGTATTCTATATATTTAAACCTCAGTAATTGTAGTGTGTTCAGTACTCTATATATTTAAACCTCAGTAATTGTAGTGTGTACAGTATTCTATATATTTAAACCTCAGTAATTGTAGTGTGTTCAGTACTCTATATATTTAAACCTCAGTAATTGTAGTGTGTACAGTACTCTATATATTTAAACCTCAGTAATTGTAGTGTGTACAGTACTCTATATATTTAAACCTCAGTAATTGTAGTGTGTACAGTACTCTATATATTTAAACCTCAGTAATTGTAGTGTGTACAGTACTCTATATATTTATATAAACCTCAGTAATTGTAGTGTGTACAGTACTCTATATATTTAAACCTCAGTAATTGTAGTGTGTACAGTACTCTATATATTTAAACCTCAGTAATTGTAGTGTGTAAGTACTCTATATATTTAAACCTCAGTAATTGTAGTGTGTTCAGTACTCTATATATTTAAACCTCAGTAATTGTAGTGTGTAAGTACTCTATATATTTAAACCTCAGTAATTGTAGTGTGTTCAGTACTCTATATATTTAAACCTCAGTAATTGTAGTGTGTACAGTACTCTATATATTTAAACCTCAGTAATTGTAGTGTGTACAGTACTCTATATATTTAAACCTCAGTAATTGTAGTGTGTACAGTACTCTATATATTTAAACCTCAGTAATTGTAGTGTGTACAGTACTCTATATATTTATATAAACCTCAGTAATTGTAGTGTGTACAGTACTCTATATATTTAAACCTCAGTAATTGTAGTGTGTACAGTACTCTATATATTTAAACCTCAGTAATTGTAGTGTGTAAGTACTCTATATATTTAAACCTCAGTAATTGTAGTGTGTTCAGTACTCTATATATTTAAACCTCAGTAATTGTAGTGTGTAAGTACTCTATATATTTAAACCTCAGTAATTGTAGTGTGTTCAGTACTCTATATATTTAAACCTCAGTAATTGTAGTGTGTACAGTATTCTATATATTTAAACCTCAGTAATTGTAGTGTGTTCAGTACTCTATATATTTAAACCTCAGTAATTGTAGTGTGTACAGTATTCTATATATTTAAACCTCAGTAATTGTAGTGTGTTCAGTACTCTATATATTTAAACCTCAGTAATTGTAGTGTGTACAGTACTCTATATATTTAAACCTCAGTAACTGTAGTGTGTACAGTACTCTATATATTTAAACCTCAGTAATTGTAGTGTGTTCAGTACTCTATATATTTAAACCTCAGTAATTGTAGTGTGTACAGTATTCTATATATTTAAACCTCAGTAATTGTAGTGTGTACAGTACTCTATATATTTAAACCTCAGTAATTGTAGTGTGTACAGTACTCTATATATTTAAACCTCAGTAATTGTAGTGTGTACAGTACTCTATATATTTAAACCTCAGTAATTGTAGTGTGTACAGTACTCTATATATTTAAACCTCAGTAATTGTAGTGTGTACAGTACTCTATATATTTTGTACCAATTGAGAACTTTGGTCTAATTCCCTGAGATCTGGATCTTCTCTGGAAAATCATTATTTTAGTATTTTTGGGGTTTACTGCCAGGGCCCAGGTCTGGCAGTACTGCTCTACCAGGTCCAGGCTCTGCTGTAGGCCAGGTGCTGCTGTAGGCCAGGTGCTGCTGTAGGCCAGGTGCTGCTGTAGGCCAGGTGCTGCTGTAGACCAGGCTCTGCTGTAGACCAGGCTCTGCTGTAGGCCAGGTGCTGCTGTAGGCCAGGTGCTGCTGTAGACCAGGTGCTGCTGTAGGCCAGGTGCTGCTGTAGGCCAGGTGCTGCTGTAGACCAGGTGCTGCTGTAGACCAGGCTCTGCTGTAGGCCAGGTGCTGCTGTAGACCAGGCTCTGTTGTAGGCCAGGTGCTGCTGTAGGCCAGGTGCTGCTGTAGACCAGGCTCTGCTGTAGACCAGGCTCTGCTGTAGGCCAGGTGCTGCTGTAGGCCAGGTGCTGCTGTAGGCCAGGTGCTGCTGTAGGCCAGGTGCTGCTGTAGGCCAGGTGCTGCTGTAGGCCAGGTGCTGCTGTAGACCAGGTGCGAAGAGCAGACATTTAGCCTGTGAATTGTGGAGACCAGGGGCTAAGGATTGTTCTAGATAGTGGCCAATTCGTTGATGTAAATATTGAAGGGTGCAGGGCTCAGATTGTAACCCTGGCGAAGGCCCCGCCCCTCTCTCCCTCTCTCTCTCTCTCTCTCTCTTTCTCTCTCTCTCTCTCAATTCTCTCTCTTTCTCTCTCTCTCTCTCAATTCCCTCTCTTTCTCTCTCTCTCTCTCTCTCTCTCTCTCTCAATTCCCTCTCTTTCTCTGTCTCTCTCTCAGGAAGGAGGGAGAGAACAAACTCTGAGTCTGCGTTAGAGGAGGAGCCTCGCATGGACGTGTCTCGCCTCGACCTGCGGATTGGTCGGATCGTTGGCGTCCGCTACCACCCATTGGCCGGGGCTCTGTATGTCCAGGAAGTGGATCTGGGAGAGCCCGCCCCCCGCACGGTGGTCAGCGCGCTACGACACATACCTAAGGAACAGGTAGGTCAAAGGTCAGACACACAGGTTAAACACACAGGTTAAACACACAGGTCACACACACAGGTCACGCACACAGGTCACGCACACAGGTTAAACACACAGGTTAAACACACAGGTCACACACACAGGTTACACACACAGGTCACACACACAGGTCACGCACACAGGTCACACACACAGGTCACACACACAGGTTAAACACACAGGTTAAACACACAGGTCACACACACAGGTTACACACACAGGTCACGCACACAGGTCACGCACACAGGTCACACACACAGGTCACGCACACAGGTCACACACACAGGTCACACACACAGGTCACACACACAGGTCACACACACAGGTCACACACACAGGTCACGCACACAGGTCACACACACAGGTCACACACTTCTCTGTGAGTCTCCTTCTGCCTCCTTTAGACAGTGTGTTGTCATGTAGTTTAAAGTGGGACTCTGACCAGTATCTCTATGTGTTGTCAAACAGCTGACCACTGTGCAGAAAATAATTCCTGTCTCAGACACCCCATACTGTACACACACACACACACACACACACACACACACACACACACACACACACACCTGTTTGATGTGTCAGAGACACCAGTCTGTAGTGACAGACTTTTAACAATGCTTCTGGGTGGCCAGAGATACACAACACACACCACCATGCTGAACAGGACCTGAAACGCTGTCACACACACACACACACACACACACCGCCATCTCTCATATCACTCACTGGCTGTCAGTGTCTGGCAAAAATAAAGTGAAATCAGTGCTAGGTTATTATTTAGAGAGTGTATCTTTCTCTAGAAGTGTTGTTATTTAGAGTGTATCTTTCTCTAGAAGTGAAGTGTTGTTATTTAGAGTGTGGTTCTTTCTCTAGAAGTGTCATTATTCAGAGAGTGTGTAAATTGTTATTATTCAGAGAGTGTGTATCTTTCTCTCTGATGTGTGTGCCTGTGTGTGTAGCTTCAGGGTCGTCTGGCGGTGTTGCTGTGCAATGTGCGTCCCTGTCGGGTGAAAGGCGTGGTCTCCACGGCGATGGTTCTCTGTGGCTCCGCCCCTAATGCCCATGATAACGATAACGATGATGACGCCCAGGTGGAGTTTCTGGAGCCGCCCACTAACGCTGTACCTGGGGACAGGGTCACTTTCTACGATTATCCTGGTAACTACCCACACACACACACACACACACACACACACGCGCGCACACACACACGCACATACACACGCACACACACACACACACACGGACACACACACACATACACACATTCCTACTACATTCCTCTTTCTATATCACCCTGGTAACTACAGTCCTCTTTCTATCACCCTGGTAACTACATTCCTGTTTCTATCACCCTGGTAACTACATTCTTCTTTATATCACCCTGGTAACTACATTCATCTTTCTATATCACTCTGGTAACTACAATCATCTTTCTATCACCCTGGTAACTACAGTCTTCTTTCTATCAATCACCCTGGTAACTATATTCCTTTTTCTATATCACCCTGGTAACTACATTCATCTTTCTATATCACCCCGGCAACTACATTCTTCTTTATATCACCCTGGTAACTACATTCATCTTTCTATATCACTCTGGTAACTACAATCATCTTTCTATCACCCTGGTAACTACAGTCTTCTTTCTATCACCCTGGTAACTACATTCCTCTTTCTATCACCCTGGTAACTACATTCATCTTTCTATCACCCTGGTAACTACATTCATACTATGTAATGTATCCTCCTGTCCACTAGGGGAGCCAGACCGGGAGCTGAGCCCCAGAGAGAAGGTGTGTCAGGGTTAGAGTTAATAGTATGTAATGTATCCTCCTGTCCCCTAGGGGAGCCAGACCGGGAGCTGAGCCCCAGAGAGAAGGTGTGGGAGCAGATCCTTCCTGATCTGCAGACGGACTCCAGGGGCGTGGCCACCTACAGGGGGGTGGGGTTTGAGGTGAGGGGGAAAGGCCTCTGTAGAGCCCCAACCCTCACCAACAGCAGTATCAAATAAACACACACACACACACACACACACACAGACACACACACACACACACACACACACACACACACACACACACACACACACACACACACACACACACACACACAGACACACACACACACACACACACACCTACACACACACACCTACACACACACACACACACACACACACACACACACACACACACACACACACACACACACACACACACACACACACACACACACACACACAGACAGATACACACACACACACACACCTACACACACACACCTACACACACACACACACACACACACACACACACACACACACACACACACAGACAGATACACACACTTCTGGGTAAGCTTTAAGCTGATTGCTGTTGTCAGAATGTGAGGAACTTTCAATAAAGTTTTTAACAAATGTTGAAACATGGTGGATTTCTATATTTTTCCTGATGTAGATTATAAAACAAAGAACCTCACTACGACCCAACACTATGGAGGGAGGGAGAGAGAACCTCACTATGACCCAACACTATAGAGGGAGGGAGAGAGAACCTCACTACGACCCAACACTATAGAGGGAGGGAGAGAGAACCTCACTACGACCCAACACTATAGAGGGAGGGAGAGAGAACCTCACTACGACCCAACACTATAGAGGGAGGGAGAGAGAACCTCACTACGACCCAACACTATGGAGGGAGGGAGAGAGAACCTCACTACGACCCAACACTATGGAGGGAGGGAGAGAGAACCTCACTACGACCCAACACTATAGAGGGAGGGAGAGAGAACCTCACTACGACCCAACACTATAGAGGGAGGGAGAGAGAACCTCACTACGACCCAACACTATAGAGGGAGGGAGAGAGAACCTCACTACGACCCAACACTATAGAGGGAGGGAGAGAGAACCTCACTACGACCCAACACTATAGAGGGAGGCAGAGAGAACCTCACTACGACCCAACACTATAGAGGGAGGGAGAGAGAACCTCACTACGACCCAACACTATAGAGGGAGGGAGAGAGAACCTCACTACGACCCAACACTATAGAGGGAGGGAGAGAGAACCTCACTACGACCCAACAATATAGAGGGAGGGAGAGAGAACCTCACTACGACCTAACACTATAGAGGGAGAGAGAGAGAACCTCACTACGACCCAACACTATAGAGGGAGGGAGAAAGACGGACAGAGAAGGTCTCCCTCTTCCTGTTTACCTCAAACACACTGAAACAGCAGGGATTTAAAAGCTGTGCGGAACCACAGGAGAGAGAGAACAGAAAGTTCCATCCTGACAGTTCCAACCTGACAGCTCCATCCTGACAGTTCCATCCTGACAGTTCCAACCTGACAGCTCCATCCTGACAGTTCCATCCTGACAGTTCCATCCTAACAGTTCCATCCTGACAGCTCCATCCTGACAGCTCCAACCTGACAGTTCCATCCTGACAGCTCCATCCCGACAGTTCCATCCTGACAGCTCCATCCCGACAGTTCCATCCTGACAGCTCCAACCTGACAGTTCCATCCTGACAGCTCCATCCTGACAGTTCCATCCTGACAGCTCCATCCCGACAGTTCCATCCTGACAGCTCCAACCTGACAGTTCCATCCTGACAGCTCCATCCTGACAGTTCCATCCTGACAGCTCCATCCCGACAGTTCCATCCTGACAGCTCCATCCTGACAGTTCCATCCTGACAGTTCCATCCTGACAGTTCCATCCTGACAGCTCCATCCTGACAGCTCCATCGTGACAGTTCCATCCTGACAGTTCCATCCTGACAGCTCCATCCCGACAGCTCCATCCTGACAGCTCCATCCTGACAGTTCCATCCTGACAGTTCCATCCTGACAGTTCCATCCTGACAGCTCCATCCTGACAGCTCCATCGTGACAGTTCCATCCTGACAGTTCCATCCTGACAGTTCCATCCTGACAGTTCCATCCTGACAGTTCCATCCTGATTGTTCCATCCTGACAGCTCCATCCTGACAGCTCCATCCTGACAGCTCCACTGGGCGTAAACTCGTCTAAACCTCTAGTTTCAGTAGATTTGAGTACACTAAAATCTACCTGTCTGTATTTTCAGACCGATCGAGGTGGTTTTGCAAACTGAATAGTCCATATTCACAATATTGGCACAATTGATCATCCAACCCAGGAACTAATCAGCTGTATCTTGTATCATTACATCTGTCCATATCATTACCAGACTGCTGGGTGGCCAGATGTTCAGATGATCAATTCCTCTTTATCTGGCCAGAAACTGCTTGTTGCTGGTATTGCAGGTATATATTGAACAGTCAAACAGAGGGAACGGATTGGTCCACAGAGGGAACTGATCAGGCAGCTAGGGGAACGGATCGGTCAGCAGAGGGAACGGATCGGTCAGCAGAGGGAACGGATCGGTCAGCAGGGGGAACGGATCGGTCAGCAGAGGGAACGGATCGGTCAGCAGAGGGAACGGATCGGTCAGCAGAGGGAACGGATCGGTAGCAGAGGGAACGGATCGGTAGCAGAGGGAACGGATCGGTAGCAGAGGGAACGGATCGGTAGCAGAGGAAAAGGATCGGTAGCAGAGGGAACGGATCGTCGCATAGGGAACGGATTGGTCGCAGAGGGAACGGATCGGTAGCAGAGGGAACGGATCGGTAGCAGAGGGAACGGATCGGTAGCAGAGGGAACGGATCGGTAGCAGAGGGAACGGATCGGTAGCAGAGGGAACGGATCGGTCAGCAGAGGGAACGGACCGGTAGCAGAGAGAAATGAACGGTAGCATAGGGAACGGATCGGTCGCAGAGGGAAAGGATCGGTCCACAGAGGGAACGGATCGGTAGCAGAGAGAAATTATCGGTAGCAGAGGGAACTGATCGGTCGCAGAGGGAACGGATCGGTAGGAGAGGGAGCGGATCGGTAGCAGAGGGAAAGGATCGGTCAGCAGAGGGAAAGGATCGGTCCACAGAGGGAACGAATCGGTAGCAGAGAGAAATGAACGTTAGCAGAGGGAACGGATCGGTCGCAGAGGGAAAGGATCGGTCCACAGAGGGAACGGAATGGTCAGCAGAGGGAACGGATCGGTCAGCAGGGGGAACGGATCGGTCAGCAGAGGGAACGGATCGGTAAGCAGAGGGAACGGATCGGTCAGCAGGGGGAGCGGCTCGGTCAGCAGAGGGAACGGATCGGTCAGCAGGGGGAACAGCTCGGTCCACAGAGGGAACGGTTTGGTCAGCAGAGGGAACGGATCGGTCAGCAGGGGGAACGGCTCGGTCAGCAGAGGGAACGGATCGGTCAGCAGAGGGAACGGATCGGTAGCATAGGGAACGGATCGGTAGCAGAGGGAACGGATCGGTAGCAGAGGGAAAGGATCGGTAGCAGAGGGAACGGATCGGTCGCATAGGGAACGGATCGGTCGCAGAGGGAACGGATCGGTAGCGGAGGGAACGGATCGGTCAGCAGAGGGAACGGATCGGTCAGCAGGGGGAGCGGCTCGGTCAGCAGAGGGAACGGATCGGTCAGCAGGGGGAACGGCTCGGTCCACAGAGGGAACGGATCGGTCAGCAGAGGGAACGGATCGGTCAGCAGAGGGAACGGATCGGTCAGCAGAGGGAACGGATCGGTAGCAGAGGGAACGGATCGGTCGCATAGGGAACGGATTGGTCGCAGAGGGAACGGATTGGTAGCAGAGGGAACGGATCGGTAGCAGAGGGAACGGATCGGTCAGCAGAGGGAAAGGATCGGTCCACAGAGGGAACGGATCGGTAGCAGAGAGAAATGAACGGTAGCATAGGGAACGGATCGGTCGCAGAGGGAAAGGATCGGTCCACAGAGGGAACGGATCGGTAGCAGAGAGAAATTATCGGTAGCAGAGGGAACTGATCGGTCGCAGAGGGAACGGATCGGTAGCAGAGAGAAATGAGCGGTAGCAGAGGGAACGGATCGGTCGCAGAGGGAAAGGATCGGTCCACAGAGGGAACGGATCAGTAGCAGAGAGAAATGATCGGTAGCAGAGGGAACGGATCGGTCAGCAGAGGGAAAGGATCGGTCCACAGAGGGAACGGATCGGTAGCAGAGAGAAATGAACGGTAGCAGAGGGAACGGATCGGTCGCAGAGGGAAAGGATCGTCCACAGAGGGAACGGATCGGTAGCAGAGAGAAATGATCGGTAGCAGAGGGAACGGATCGGTCGCAGAGGGAAAGGATCGGTCCACAGAGGGAACGGATCGGTAGCAGAGAGAAATGAACGGTAGCAGAGGGAACGGATCGGTCGCAGAGGGAAAGGATCGGTCCACAGAGGGAACGGATCGGTAGCAGAGAGAAATGATCGGTAGCAGAGGGAACAGGTCGGTCAGCAGAGGGAACGGATCGGTCAGCAGGGGGAGCGGCTCGGTCAGCAGAGGGAACGGATCGGTCAGCAGAGGGAACGGATCGGTCAGCAGGGGGAGCGGCTCGGTCAGCAGAGGGAACGGATCGGTCAGCAGGGGGAACGGCTCGGTCCACAGAGGGAACGGATTGGTCAGCAGAGGGAACGGATCGGTCAGCAGGGGGAGCGGCTCGGTCAGCAGAGGGAACGGATCGGTCAGCAGGGGGAACGGCTCGGTCCACAGAGGGAACGGATCGGTCAGCAGAGGGAACGGATCGGTCAGCAGAGGGAACGGATCGGTCAGCAGAGGGAACGGATCGTTAGCAGAGGGAACGGATCGGTAGCAGAGGGAACGGATCGGTAGCAGAGGGAACGGATCGGTCGCATAGGGAACGGATTGGTCGCAGAGGGAACGGATCGGTCGCATAGGGAACGGATCGGTAGCAGAGGGAACGGATCGGTCAGCAGAGGGAAAGGATCGGTCCACAGAGGGAACGGATCGGTAGCAGAGAGAAATGAACGGTAGCATAGGGAACGGATCGGTCGCAGAGGGAAAGGATCGGTCCACAGAGGGAACGGATCGGTAGCAGAGAGAAATGATCGGTAGCAGAGGGAACTGATCGGTCGCAGAGGGAACGGATCGGTAGCAGAGAGAAATGAGCGGTAGCAGAGGGAACGGATCGGTCGCAGAGGGAAAGGATCGGTCCACAGAGGGAACGGATCGGTAGCAGAGAGAAATGATCGTTAGCAGATGGAACAGATCGGTCAGCAGAGGGAAAGGATCGGTCCACAGAGGGAACGGATCGGTAGCAGAGAGAAATGAACGGTAGCAGAGGGAACGGATCGGTCGCAGAGGGAAAGGATCGTCCACAGAGGGAACGGATCGGTAGCAGAGAGAAATGATCGGTAGCAGAGGGAACAGGTCGGTCAGCAGAGGGAACGGATCGGTCAGCAGGGGGAGCGGCTCGGTCAGCAGAGGGAACGGATCGGTCAGCAGAGGGAACGGATCGGTCAGCAGGGGGAGCGGCTCGGTCAGCAGAGGGAACGGATCGGTCAGCAGGGGGAACGGCTCGGTCCACAGAGGGAACGGATTGGTCAGCAGAGGGAACGGATCGGTCAGCAGGGGGAGCGGCTCGGTCAGCAGAGGGAACGGATCGGTCAGCAGGGGGAACGGCTCGGTCCACAGAGGGAACGGATCGGTCAGCAGAGGGAACGGATCGGTCAGCAGAGGGAACGGATCGGTCAGCAGAGGGAACGGATCGGTAGCAGAGGGAACAGATTGGTAGCAGAGGGAACGGATCGGTAGCAGAGGGAACGGATCGGTAGCAGAGGGAACGGATCGGTCGCATAGGGAACGGATTGGTCGCAGAGGGAACGGATCGGTCGCATAGGGAACGGATCGGTAGCAGAGGGAACGGATCGGTCAGCAGAGGGAAAGGATCGGTCCACAGAGGGAACGGATCGGTAGCAGAGAGAAATGAACGGTAGCATAGGGAACGGATCGGTCGCAGAGGGAAAGGATCGGTCCACAGAGGGAACGGATCGGTAGCAGAGAGAAATGATCGGTAGCAGAGGGAACTGATCGGTCGCAGAGGGAACGGATCGGTAGCAGAGAGAAATGAGCGGTAGCAGAGGGAACGGATCGGTCGCAGAGGGAAAGGATCGGTCCACAGAGGGAACGGATCGGTAGCAGAGAGAAATGATCGTTAGCAGATGGAACGGATCGGTCAGCAGAGGGAAAGGATCGGTCCACAGAGGGAACGGATCGGTAGCAGAGAGAAATGAACGGTAGCAGAGGGAACGGATCGGTCGCAGAGGGAAAGGATCGTCCACAGAGGGAACGGATCGGTAGCAGAGAGAAATGATCGGTAGCAGAGGGAAAGGATCGGTCAGCAGAGGGAAAGGATCGGTCCACAGAGGGAACGGATTGGTAGCAGAGAGAAATGAACGGTAGCAGAGGGAACGGATCGGTCGCAGAGGGAAGGGATAGATCCACAGAGGGAACGGATCGGTAGCAGAGAGAAATGATCGGTAGCAGAGGGAACAGGTCGGTCAGCAGAGGGAACGGATCGGTCAGCAGGGGGAGCGGCTCGGTCAGCAGAGGGAACGGATCGGTCAGCAGTGGGAACGGATCGGTCAGCAGGGGGAGCGGCTCGGTCAGCAGAGGGAACGGATCGGTAAGCAGGGGGAACGGCTCGGTCCACAGAGGGAACGGATTGGTCAGCAGAGGGAACGGATCGGTCAGCAGGGGGAACGGCTCGGTCAGCAGAGGGAACGGATCGGTCAGCAGAGGGAACGGATCGGTAGCAGAGGGAATGGATCGGTAGCAGAGGGAAAGGATCGGTAGCAGAGGGAACGGATCGGTCGCATAGGGAACGGATCGGTCGCAGAGGGAACGAATCGGTAGCAGAGGGAACGGATCGGTAGCAAGGGGAACGGATCGGTCAGCAGAGGGAACGGATCGGTCAGCAGGGGGAGCGGCTCGGTCAGCAGAGGGAACAGATCGGTCAGCAGGGGGAACGGCTCGGTCCACAGAGGGAACGGATCGGTCAGCAGAGGGAACGGATCGGTCAGCAGA
Organism: Oncorhynchus mykiss; assembly: GCF_013265735.2. Lineage (NCBI taxonomy): Eukaryota > Metazoa > Chordata > Actinopteri > Salmoniformes > Salmonidae > Oncorhynchus > Oncorhynchus mykiss. Next base: position 34,144 of record NW_023494161.1, read on the forward strand.
GGGAACAGGTCGGTCAGCAGAGGGAAAGGATCGGTCAGCAGAGGGAAAGGATCGGTCCACAGAGGGAACGAATCGGTAGCAGAGGGAACGGATCGGTAGCAGAGGGAACGGATCGGTCAGCAGAGGGAACAGGTCGGTCAGCAGAGGGAAAGGATCGGTCAGCAGAGGGAAAGGATCGGTCCACAGAGGGAACGAATCGGTAGCAGAGGGAACGGATCGGTAGCAGAGGGAAAGGATCGTCCACAGAGGGAACGGATCGGTAGCAGAGAGAAATGAACGGTAGCAGAGGGAACGGATCGGTCGCAGAGGGAAAGGATCGGTCCACAGAGGGAACGGATCGGTAGCAGAGAGAAATGATCGGTAGCAGAGGGAACAGGTCGGTCAGCAGAGGGAAAGGATCGGTCAGCAGGGGGAGCGGCTCGGTCAGCAGAGGGAACGGATCGGTCAGCAGAGGGAACGGATCGGTCAGCAGGGGGGAGCGGCACGGTCAGCAGAGGGAACGGATCGGTCAGCAGGGGGAACGGCTCGGTCCACAGAGGGAACGGATTGGTCAGCAGAGGGAACGGATCGGTCAGCAGGGGGAGCGGCTCGGTCAGCAGAGGGAACGGATCGGTCAGCAGGGGGAACGGCTCGGTCCACAGAGGGAATGGATCGGTCAGCAGAGGGAACGGATCGGTCAGCAGAGGGAACGGATCGGTCAGCAGAGGGAACGGATCGGTAGCAGAGGGAACGGATCGGTAGCAGAGGGAACGGATCGGTAGCAGAGGGAACGGATCGGTAGCAGAGGGAACGGATCGGTCGCATAGGGAACGGATCGGTCGCAGAGGGAACGGATCGGTAGCAGAGGGAACGGATCGGTAGCAGAGGGAACGGATCGGTCAGCAGAGGGAAAGGATCGGTCCACAGAGGGAACGGATCGGTAGCAGAGAGAAATGAACGGTAGCATAGGGAACGGATCGGTCGCAGAGGGAAAGGATCGGTCCACAGAGGGAACGGATCGGTAGCAGAGAGAAATGATCGGTAGCAGAGGGAACTGATCGGTCGCAGAGGGAACGGATCGGTAGCAGAGAGAAATGAGCGGTAGCAGAGGGAACGGATCGGTCGCAGAGGGAAAGGATCGGTCCACAGAGGGAACGGATCGGTAGCAGAGAGAAATGATCGGTAGCAGAGGGAACGGATCGGTCAGCAGAGGGAAAGGATCGGTCCACAGAGGGAACGGATCGGTAGCAGAGAGAAATGAACGGTAGCAGAGGGAACGGATCGGTCGCAGAGGGAAAGGATCGTCCACAGAGGGAACGGATCGGTAGCAGAGAGAAATGAACGGTAGCAGAGGGAACGGATCGGTCGCAGAGGGAAAGGATCGGTCCACAGAGGGAACGGATCGGTAGCAGAGAGAAATGATCGGTAGCAGAGGGAACAGGTCGGTCAGCAGAGGGAATGGATCGGTCAGCAGGGGGAGCGGCTCGGTCAGCAGAGGGAACGGATCGGTCAGCAGAGGGAACGGATCGGTCAGCAGGGGGAGCGGCTCGGTCAGCAGAGGGAACGGATCGGTCAGCAGGGGGAACGGCTCGGTCCACAGAGGGAACGGATTGGTCAGCAGAGGGAACGGATCGGTCAGCAGGGGGAACGGCTCGGTCAGCAGAGGGAACGGATCGGTCAGCAGAGGGAACGGATCGGTAGCAGAGGGAACGGATCGGTAGCAGAGGGAAAGGATCGGTAGCAGAGGGAACGGATCGGTCGCATAGGGAACGGATCGGTCGCAGAGGGAACGAATCGGTAGCAGAGGGAACGGATCGGTAGCAGAGGGAACGGATCGGTCAGCAGAGGGAACGGATCGGTCAGCAGGGGGAGCGGCTCGGTCAGCAGAGGGAACGGATCGGTCAGCAGGGGGAACGGCTCGGTCCACAGAGGGAACGGATCGGTCAGCAGAGGGAACGGATCGGTCAGCAGAGGGAACGGATCGGTCAGCAGAGGGAATGGATCGGTAGCAGAGGGAACGGATCGGTAGCAGAGGGAACGGATCGGTAGCAGAGGGAACGGATCGGTCGCATAGGGAACGGATCGGTCGCAGAGGGAAAGGATCGGTCCACAGAGGGAACGGATCGGTCAGCAGAGGGAACAGGTCGGTCAGCAGAGGGAAAGGATCGGTCAGCAGAGGGAAAGGATCGGTCCACAGAGGGAACGAATCGGTAGCAGAGGGAACGGATCGGTCGCATAGGGAACGGATCGGTCGCAGAGGGAACGAATCGGTAGCAGAGGGAAATGATCGGTAGCAGAGGGAACGGATCGGTCAGCAGAGAGAACGGATCGGTCAGCAGGGGGAGCGGCTCGGTCAGCAGAGGGAACGGATCGGTCAGCAGGGGGAACGGCTCGGTCCACAGAGGGAACGGATCGGTCAGCAGAGGGAACGGATCGGTCAGCAGAGGGAACAGGTCGGTCAGCAGAGGGAAAGGATCGGTCAGCAGAGGGAAAGGATCGGTCCACAGAGGGAACGAATCGGTAGCAGAGGGAACGGATCGGTAGCAGAGGGAACGGATCGGTCAGCAGATGGAAAGGATCGGTCCACAGATGGAACGGATCGGTAGCAGAGAGAAATGAACGGTAGCAGAGGGAACGGATCGGTCGCAGAGGGAAAGGATCGGTCCACAGAGGGAACGGATCGGTAGCAGAGAGAAATGAACGGTAGCAGAGGGAACGGATCGGTAGCAGAGGGAACGGATCGGTCAGCAGAGGGAACGGATCGGTCAGCAGGGGGAGCGGCTCGGTCAGCAGAGGGAACGGATCGGTCAGCAGGGGGAAAGGCTCGGTCCACAGAGGGAACGGATCGGTCCACAGAGGGAACGGATCGGTAGCAGAGAGAAATGAACGGTAGCAGAGGGAACGGATCGGTAGCAGAGGGAACGGATCGGTCAGCAGAGGGAACGGATCGGTCAGTAGGGGGAGCGGCTCGGTCAGCAGAGGGAACGGATCGGTCAGCAGGGGGAACGGCTCGGTCCACAGAAGGAACGGATCGGTCAGCAGATGGAACGGATCGGTCAGCAGAGGGAACGGATCGGTCAGCAGAGGGAATGGATCGGTAGCAGAGGGAACGGATCGGTAGCAGAGGGAATGGATCGGTAGCAGAGGGAACGGATCGGTCGCATAGGGAACGGATCGGTCGCAGAGGGAAAGGATCGGTCCACAGAGGGAACGGATCGGTCAGCAGAGGGAACAGGTCGGTCAGCAGAGGGAAAGGATCGGTCAGCAGAGGGAAAGGATCGGTCCACAGAGGGAACGAATCGGTAGCAGAGGGAACGGATCGGTCGCATAGGGAACGGATCGGTCGCAGAGGGAACGGATCGGTCAGTAGGGGGAGCGGCTCGGTCAGCAGAGGGAACGGATCGGTCAGCAGGGGGAACGGCTCGGTCCACAGAAGGAACGGATCGGTCAGCAGATGGAACGGATCGGTCAGCAGAGGGAACGGATCGGTCAGCAGAGGGAATGGATCGGTAGCAGAGGGAACGGATCGGTAGCAGAGGGAACGGATCGGTAGCAGAGGGAACGGATCGGTCGCATAGGGAACGGATCGGTCGCAGAGGGAAAGGATCGGTCCACAGAGGGAACGGATCGGTCAGCAGAGGGAACAGGTCGGTCAGCAGAGGGAAAGGATCGGTCAGCAGAGGGAAAGGATCGGTCCACAGAGGGAACGAATCGGTAGCAGAGGGAACGGATCGGTCGCATAGGGAACGGATCGGTCGCAGAGGGAAAGGATCGGTCCACAGAGGGAACGGATTGGTCAGCAGAGGGAACGGATCGGTCAGCAGGGGGAACGGCTCGGTCAGCAGAGGGAACGGATCGGTCAGCAGAGGGAACGGATCGGTAGCAGAGGGAACGGATCGGTAGCAGAGGGAAAGGATCGGTAGCAGAGGGAACGGATCGGTCGCATAGGGAACGGATCGGTCGCAGAGGGAACGAATCGGTAGCAGAGGGAACGGATCGGTAGCAGAGGGAACGGATCGGTCAGCAGAGGGAACGGATCGGTCAGCAGGGGGAGCGGCTCGGTCAGCAGAGGGAACGGATCGGTCAGCAGGGGGAACGGCTCGGTCCACAGAGGGAACGGATCGGTCAGCAGAGGGAACGGATCGGTCAGCAGAGGGAACGGATCGGTCAGCAGAGGGAATGGATCGGTAGCAGAGGGAACGGATCGGTAGCAGAGGGAACGGATCGGTAGCAGAGGGAACGGATCGGTCGCATAGGGAACGGATCGGTCGCAGAGGGAAAGGATCGGTCCACAGAGGGAACGGATCGGTCAGCAGAGGGAACAGGTCGGTCAGCAGAGGGAAAGGATCGGTCAGCAGAGGGAAAGGATCGGTCCACAGAGGGAACGAATCGGTAGCAGAGGGAACGGATCGGTCGCAAAGGGAACGGATCGGTCGCAGAGGGAACGAATCGGTAGCAGAGGGAAATGATCGGTAGCAGAGGGAACGGATCGGTCAGCAGAGGGAACGGATCGGTCAGCAGGGGGAGCGGCTCGGTCAGCAGAGGGAACGGATCGGTCAGCAGGGGGAACGGCTCGGTCCACAGAGGGAACGGATCGGTCAGCAGAGGGAACGGATCGGTCAGCAGAGGGAAAAGGTCGGTCAGCAGAGGGAAAGGATCGGTCAGCAGAGGGAAAGGATCGGTCCACAGAGGGAACGAATCGGTAGCAGAGGGAACGGATCGGTAGCAGAGGGAACGGATCGGTCAGCAGATGGAAAGGATCGGTCCACAGATGGAACGGATCGGTAGCAGAGAGAAATGAACGGTAGCAGAGGGAACGGATCGGTCGCAGAGGGAAAGGATCGGTCCACAGAGGGAACGGATCGGTAGCAGAGAGAAATGAACGGTAGCAGAGGGAACGGATCGGTAGCAGAGGGAACGGATCGGTCAGCAGAGGGAACGGATCGGTCAGCAGGGGGAGCGGCTCGGTCAGCAGAGGGAACGGATCGGTCAGCAGGGGGAAAGGCTCGGTCCACAGAGGGAACAGATCGGTCCACAGAGGGAACGGATCGGTAGCAGAGAGAAATGAACGGTAGCAGAGGGAACGGATCGGTAGCAGAGGGAACGGATCGGTCAGCAGAGGGAACGGATCGGTCAGTAGGGGGAGCGGCTCGGTCAGCAGAGGGAACGGATCGGTCAGCAGGGGGAACGGCTCGGTCCACAGAAGGAACGGATCGGTCAGCAGATGGAACGGATCGGTCAGCAGAGGGAACGGATCGGTCAGCAGAGGGAATGGATCGGTAGCAGAGGGAACGGATCGGTAGCAGAGGGAACGGATCGGTAGCAGAGGGAACGGATCGGTCGCATAGGGAACGGATCGGTCGCAGAGGGAAAGGATCGGTCCACAGAGGGAACGGATCGGTCAGCAGAGGGAACAGGTCGGTCAGCAGAGGGAAAGGATCGGTCAGCAGAGGGAAAGGATCGGTCCACAGAGGGAACGAATCGGTAGCAGAGGGAACGGATCGGTCGCATAGGGAACGGATCGGTCGCAGAGGGAAAGGATCGGTCCACAGAGGGAACGGATCGGTAGCAGAGAGAAATGAACGGTAGCAGAGGGAACGGATCGGTCAGCAGGGGGAACGGCTCGGTCCACAGAGGGAACGGATCGGTCAGCAGAGGGAACGGATCGGTCAGCAGAGGGAACAGGTCGGTCAGCAGAGGGAAAGGATCGGTCAGCAGAGGGAAAGGATCGGTCCACAGAGGGAACGAATCGGTAGCAGAGGGAACGGATCGGTAGCAGAGGGAACGGATCGGTCAGCAGAGGGAAAGGATCGGTCCACAGAGGGAACGGATCGGTAGCAGAGAGAAATGAACGGTAGCATAGGGAACGGATCGGTCGCAGAGGGAAAGGATCGGTCCACAGAGGGAACGGATCGGTAGCAGAGAGAAATGATCGGTAGCAGAGGGAACTGATCGGTCGCAGAGGGAACGGATCGGTAGCAGAGAGAAATGAGCGGTAGCAGAGGGAACGGATCGGTCGCAGAGGGAAAGGATCGGTCCACAGAGGGAACGGATCGGTAGCAGAGAGAAATGATTGGTAGCAGAGGGAACGGATCGGTCAGCAGAGGGAAAGGATCGGTCCACAGAGGGAACGGATCGGTAGCAGAGAGAAATGAACGGTAGCAGAGGGAACGGATCGGTCGCAGAGGGAAAGGATCGTCCACAGAGGGAACGGATCGGTAGCAGAGAGAAATGAACGGTAGCAGAGGGAACGGATCGGTCGCAGAGGGAAAGGATCGGTCCACAGAGGGAACGGATCGGTAGCAGAGAGAAATTATCGGTAGCAGAGGGAACAGGTCGGTCAGCAGAGGGAACGGATCGGTCAGCAGGGGGAGCGGCTCGGTCAGCAGAGGGAACGGATCGGTCAGCAGAGGGAACGGATCGGTCAGCAGGGGGAGCGGCTCGGTCAGCAGAGGGAACGGATCGGTCAGTAGGGGGAACGGCTCGGTCCACAGAGGGAAACGGATTGGTCAGCAGAGGGAACGGATCGGTCAGCAGGGGGAACGGCTCGGTCAGCAGAGGGAACGGATCGGTCTGCAGAGGGAACGGATCGGTAGCAGAGGGAACGGATCGGTAGCAGAGGGAAAGGATCGGTAGCAGAGGGAACGGATCGGTCGCATAGGGAACGGATCGGTCGCAGAGGGAACGAATCGGTAGCAGAGGGAACGGCTCGGTCAGCAGAGGGAACGGATCGGTCAGCAGAGGGAACGGATCGGTCAGCAGGGGGAGCGGCTCGGTAGCAGAGGGAACGGATCGGTAGCAGAGGGAACGGATCGGTCGCATAGGGTACGGATCGGTCGCAGAGGGAAAGGATCGGTCCACAGAGGGAACGGATCGGTCAGCAGAGGGAACAGGTCGGTCAGCAGAGGGAAAGGATCGGTCAGCAGAGGAAAAGGATCGGTCCACAGAGGGAACGAATCGGTAGCAGAGGGAACGGATCGGTCGCATAGGGAACGGATCGGTCGCAGAGGGAACGAATCGGTAGCAGAGGGAACGGATCGGTCAGCAGAGGGAACGGATCGGTCAGCAGGGGGAGCGGCTCGGTCAGCAGAGGGAACGGATCGGTCAGCAGGGGGAACGGCTCGGTCCACAGAGGGAACGGATCGGTCAGCAGAGGGAACGGATCGGTCAGCAGAGGGAACAGGTCGGTCAGCAGAGGGAAAGGATCGGTCAGCAGAGGGAAAGGATCGGTCCACAGAGGGAACGAATCGGTAGCAGAGGGAACGGATCGGTAGCAGAGGGAACGGATCGGTCAGCAGAGGGAAAGGATCGGTCCACAGAGGGAACGGATCGGTAGCAGAGAGAAATGAACTGTAGCATAGGGAACGGATCGGTCGCAGAGGGAAAGGATCGGTCCACAGAGGGAACGGATCGGTAGCAGAGAGAAATGATCGGTAGCAGAGGGAACTGATCGGTCGCAGAGGGAACGGATCGGTAGCAGAGAGAAATGAGCGGTAGCAGAGGGAACGGATCGGTCGCAGAGGGAAAGGATCGGTCCACAGAGGGAACGGATCGGTAGCAGAGAGAAATGATCGGTAGCAGAGGGAACGGATCGGTCAGCAGAGGGAAAGGATCGGTCCACAGAGGGAACGGATCGGTAGCAGAGAGAAATGAACGGTAGCAGAGGGAACGGATCGGTCGCAGAGGGAAAGGATCGTCCACAGAGGGAACGGATCGGTAGCAGAGAGAAATGAACGGTAGCAGAGGGAACGGATCGGTCGCAGAGGGAAAGGATCGGTCCACAGAGGGAACGGATCGGTAGCAGAGAGAAATGATCGGTAGCAGAGGGAACAGGTCGGTCAGCAGAGGGAACGGATCGGTCAGCAGGGGGGGCGGCTCGGTCAGCAGAGGGAACGGATCGGTCAGCAGAGGGAACGGATCGGTCAGCAGGGGGAGCGGCTCGGTCAGCAGAGGGAAAGGATCGGTCAGCAGAGGGAAAGGATCGGTCCACAGAGGGAACGAATCGGTAGCAGAGGGAACGGATCGGTAGCAGAGGGAACGGATCGGTCAGCAGAGGGAAAGGATCGGTCCACAGAGGGAACGGATCGGTAGCAGAGAGAAATGAACGGTAGCATAGGGAACGGATCGGTCGCAGAGGGAAAGGATCGGTCCACAGAGGGAGCGGATCGGTAGCAGAGAGAAATGATCGGTAGCAGAGGGAACTGATCGGTCGCAGAGGGAACGGATCGGTAGCAGAGAGAAATGAGCGGTAGCAGAGGGAACGGATCGGTCGCAGAGGGAAAGGATCGGTCCACAGAGGGAACGGATCGGTAGCAGAGAGAAATGATTGGTAGCAGAGGGAACGGATCGGTCAGCAGAGGGAAAGGATCGGTCCACAGAGGGAACGGATCGGTAGCAGAGAGAAATGAACGGTAGCAGAGGGAACGGATCGGTCGCAGAGGGAAAGGATCGTCCACAGAGGGAACGGATCGGTAGCAGAGAGAAATGAACGGTAGCAGAGGGAACGGATCGGTCGCAGAGGGAAAGGATCGGTCCACAGAGGGAACGGATCGGTAGCAGAGAGAAATTATCGGTAGCAGAGGGAACAGGTCGGTCAGCAGAGGGAACGGATCGGTCAGCAGGGGGAGCGGCTCGGTCAGCAGAGGGAACGGATCGGTCAGCAGAGGGAACGGATCGGTCAGCAGGGGGAGCGGCTCGGTCAGCAGAGGGAACGGATCGGTCAGTAGGGGGAACGGCTCGGTCCACAGAGGGAACGGATTGGTCAGCAGAGGGAACGGATCGGTCAGCAGGGGGAACGGCTCGGTCAGCAGAGGGAACGGATCGGTCTGCAGAGGGAACGGATCGGTAGCAGAGGGAACGGATCGGTAGCAGAGGGAAAGGATCGGTAGCAGAGGGAACGGATCGGTCGCATAGGGAACGGATCGGTCGCAGAGGGAACGAATCGGTAGCAGAGGGAACGGCTCGGTCAGCAGAGGGAACGGATCGGTCAGCAGAGGGAACGGATCGGTCAGCAGGGGGAGCGGCTCGGTAGCAGAGGGAACGGATCGGTAGCAGAGGGAACGGATCGGTCGCATAGGGTACGGATCGGTCGCAGAGGGAAAGGATCGGTCCACAGAGGGAACGGATCGGTCAGCAGAGGGAACAGGTCGGTCAGCAGAGGGAAAGGATCGGTCAGCAGAGGAAAAGGATCGGTCCACAGAGGGAACGAATCGGTAGCAGAGGGAACGGATCGGTCGCATAGGGAACGGATCGGTCGCAGAGGGAACGAATCGGTAGCAGAGGGAACGGATCGGTCAGCAGAGGGAACGGATCGGTCAGCAGGGGGAGCGGCTCGGTCAGCAGAGGGAACGGATCGGTCAGCAGGGGGAACGGCTCGGTCCACAGAGGGAACGGATCGGTCAGCAGAGGGAACGGATCGGTCAGCAGAGGGAACAGGTCGGTCAGCAGAGGGAAAGGATCGGTCAGCAGAGGGAAAGGATCGGTCCACAGAGGGAACGAATCGGTAGCAGAGGGAACGGATCGGTAGCAGAGGGAACGGATCGGTCAGCAGAGGGAAAGGATCGGTCCACAGAGGGAACGGATCGGTAGCAGAGAGAAATGAACTGTAGCATAGGGAACGGATCGGTCGCAGAGGGAAAGGATCGGTCCACAGAGGGAACGGATCAGTAGCAGAGAGAAATGATCGGTAGCAGAGGGAACTGATCGGTCGCAGAGGGAACGGATCGGTAGCAGAGAGAAATGAGCGGTAGCAGAGGGAACGGATCGGTCGCAGAGGGAAAGGATCGGTCCACAGAGGGAACGGATCGGTAGCAGAGAGAAATGATCGGTAGCAGAGGGAACGGATCGGTCAGCAGAGGGAAAGGATCGGTCCACAGAGGGAACGGATCGGTAGCAGAGAGAAATGAACGGTAGCAGAGGGAACGGATCGGTCGCAGAGGGAAAGGATCGTCCACAGAGGGAACGGATCGGTAGCAGAGAGAAATGAACGGTAGCAGAGGGAACGGATCGGTCGCAGAGGGAAAGGATCGGTCCACAGAGGGAACGGATCGGTAGCAGAGAGAAATGATCGGTAGCAGAGGGAACAGGTCGGTCAGCAGAGGGAACGGATCGGTCAGCAGGGGGAGCGGCTCGGTCAGCAGAGGGAACGGATCGGTCAGCAGAGGGAACGGATCGGTCAGCAGGGGGAGCGGCTCGGTCAGCAGAGGGAACGGATCGGTCAGCAGGGGGAACGGCTCGGTCCACAGAGGGAACGGATTGGTCAGCAGAGGGAACGGATCGGTCAGCAGGGGGAACGGCTCGGTCAGCAGAGGGAACGGATCGGTCAGCAGAGGGAACGGATCGGTAGCAGAGGGAACGGATCGGTAGCAGAGGGAAAGGATCGGTAGCAGAGGGAACGGATCGGTCGCATAGGGAACGGATCGGTCGCAGAGGGAACGAATCGGTAGCAGAGGGAACGGATCGGTAGCAGAGGGAACGGATCGGTCAGCAGAGGGAACGGATCGGTCAGCAGGGGGAGCGGCTCGGTCAGCAGAGGGAACGGATCGGTCAGCAGGGGAACGGCTCGGTCCACAGAGGGAACGGATCGGTCAGCAGAGGGAACGGATCGGTCAGCAGAGGGAACGGATCGGTCAGCAGAGGGAATGGATCAGTAGCAGAGGGAACGGATCGGTAGCAGAGGGAACGGATCGGTAGCAGAGGGAACGGATCGGTCGTATAGGGAACGGATCGGTCGCAGAGGGAAAGGATCGGTCCACAGAGGGAACGGATCGGTCAGCAGAGGGAACAGGTCGGTCAGCAGAGGGAAAGGATCGGTCAGCAGAGGGAAAGGATCGGTCCACAGAGGGAACGAATCGGTAGCAGAGGGAACGGATCGGTAGCAGAGGGAACGGATCGGTCAGCAGAGGGAACGGATCGGTCAGCAGGGGGAGCGGCTCGGTCAGCAGAGGGAACGGATCGGTCAGCAGGGGGAACGGCTCGGTCCACAGAGGGAACGGATCGGTCAGCAGAGGGAACGGATCGGTCAGCAGAGGGAACAGGTCGGTCAGCAGAGGGAAAGGATCGGTCAGCAGAGGGAAAGGATCGGTCCACAGAGGGAACGAATCGGTCAGCAGAGGGAACGGATCGGTCAGCAGAGGGAACGGATCGGTCAGCAGGGGGAACGGCTCGGTCCACAGAGGGAACGGATTGGTCAGCAGAGGGAACGGATCGGTCAGCAGGGGGAACGGCTCGGTCAGCAGAGGGAACGGATCGGTCAGCAGAGGGAACGGATCGGTAGCAGAGGGAACGGATCGGTAGCAGAGGGAAAGGATCGGTAGCAGAGGGAAAGGATCGGTCGCATAGGGAACGGATCGGTCGCAGAGGGAACGAATCGGTAGCAGAGGGAACGGATCGGTAGCAGAGGGAACGGATCGGTCAGCAGAGGGAACGGATCGGTCAGCAGGGGGAGCGGCTCGGTCAGCAGAGGGAACGGATCGGTCAGCAGGGGGAACGGCTCGGTCCACAGAGGGAACGGATCGGTCAGCAGAGGGAACGGATCGGTCAGCAGAGGGAACGGATCGGTCAGCAGAGGGAATGGATCGGTAGCAGAGGGAACGGATCGGTAGCGGAGGGAACGGATCGGTAGCAGAGGGAACGGATCGGTCGCATAGGGAACGGATCGGTCGCAGAGGGAAAGGATCGGTCCACAGAGGGAACGGATCGGTCAGCAGAGGGAACAGGTCGGTCAGCAGAGGGAAAGGATCGGTCAGCAGAGGGAAAGGATCGGTCCACAGAGGGAACGAATCGGTAGCAGAGGGAACGGATCGGTCGCATAGGGAACGGATCGGTCGCAGAGGGAACGAATCGGTAGCAGAGGGAAATGATCGGTAGCAGAGGGAACGGATCGGTCAGCAGAGGGAACGGATCGGTCAGCAGGGGGAGCGGCTCGGTCAGCAGAGGGAACGGATCGGTCAGCAGGGGGAACGGCTCGGTCCACAGAGGGAACGGATCGGTCAGCAGAGGGAACGGATCGGTCAGCAGAGGGAACAGGTCGGTCAGCAGAGGGAAAGGATCGGTCAGCAGAGGGAAAGGATCGGTCCACAGAGTGAACGAATCGGTAGCAGAGGGAACGGATCGGTAGCAGAGGGAACGGATCGGTCAGCAGATGGAAAGGATCGGTCCACAGATGGAACGGATCGGTAGCAGAGAGAAATGAACGGTAGCAGAGGGAACGGATCGGTCGCAGAGGGAAAGGATCGGTCCACAGAGGGAACGGATCGGTAGCAGAGAGAAATGAACGGTAGCAGAGGGAACGGATCGGTAGCAGAGGGAACGGATCGGTCAGCAGAGGGAACGGATCGGTCAGCAGGGGGAGCGGCTCGGTCAGCAGAGGGAACGGATCGGTCAGCAGGGGGAAAGGCTCGGTCCACAGAGGGAACGGATCGGTCCACAGAGGGAACGGATCGGTAGCAGAGAGAAATGAACGGTAGCAGAGGGAACGGATCGGTAGCAGAGGGAACGGATCGGTCAGCAGAGGGAACGGATCGGTCAGTAGGGGGAGCGGCTCGGTCAGCAGAGGGAACGGATCGGTCAGCAGGGGGAACGGCTCGGTCCACAGAAGGAACGGATCGGTCAGCAGATGGAACGGATCGGTCAGCAGAGGGAACGGATCGGTCAGCAGAGGGAATTGATCGGTAGCAGAGGGAACGGATCGGTAGCAGAGGGAACGGATCGGTAGCAGAGGGAACGGATCGGTCGCATAGGGAACGGATCGGTCGCAGAGGGAAACGATCGGTCCACAGAGGGAACGGATCGGTCAGCAGAGGGAACAGGTCGGTCAGCAGAGGGAAAGGATCGGTCAGCAGAGGGAAAGGATCGGTCCACAGAGGGAACGAATCGGTAGCAGAGGGAACGGATCGGTCGCATAGGGAACGGATCGGTCGCAGAGGGAAAGGATCGGTCCACAGAGGGAACGGATCGGTAGCAGAGAGAAATGAACGGTAGCAGAGGGAACGGATCGGTCAGCAGGGGGAACGGCTCGGTCCACAGAGGGAACGGATCGGTCAGCAGAGGGAACGGATCGGTCAGCAGAGGGAACAGGTCGGTCAGCAGAGGGAAAGGATCGGTCAGCAGAGGGAAAGGATCGGTCCACAGAGGGAACGAATCGGTAGCAGAGGGAACGGATCGGTAGCAGAGGGAACGGATCGGTCAGCAGAGGGAAAGGATCGGTCCACAGAGGGAACGGATCGGTAGCAGAGAGAAATGAACGGTAGCATAGGGAACGGATCGGTCGCAGAGGGAAAGGATCGGTCCACAGAGGGAACGGATCGGTAGCAGAGAGAAATGATCGGTAGCAGAGGGAACTGATCGGTCGCAGAGGGAACGGATCGGTAGCAGAGAGAAATGAGCGGTAGCAGAGGGAACGGATCGGTCGCAGAGGGAAAGGATCGGTCCACAGAGGGAACGGATCGGTAGCAGAGAGAAATGATTGGTAGCAGAGGGAACGGATCGGTCAGCAGAGGGAAAGGATCGGTCCACAGAGGGAACGGATCGGTAGCAGAGAGAAATGAACGGTAGCAGAGGGAACGGATCGGTCGCAGAGGGAAAGGATCGTCCACAGAGGGAACGGATCGGTAGCAGAGAGAAATGAACGGTAGCAGAGGGAACGGATCGGTCGCAGAGGGAAAGGATCGGTCCACAGAGGGAACGGATCGGTAGCAGAGAGAAATTATCGGTAGCAGAGGGAACAGGTCGGTCAGCAGAGGGAACGGATCGGTCAGCAGGGGGAGCGGCTCGGTCAGCAGAGGGAACGGATCGGTCAGCAGAGGGAACGGATCGGTCAGCAGGGGGAGCGGCTCGGTCAGCAGAGGGAACGGATCGGTCAGTAGGGGGAACGGCTCGGTCCACAGAGGGAACGGATTGGTCAGCAGAGGGAACGGATCGGTCAGCAGGGGGAACGGCTCGGTCAGCAGAGGGAACGGATCGGTCAGCAGAGGGAACGGATCGGTAGCAGAGGGAACGGATCGGTAGCAGAGGGAAAGGATCGGTAGCAGAGGGAACGGATCGGTCGCATAGGGAACGGATCGGTCGCAGAGGGAACGAATCGGTAGCAGAGGGAACGGCTCGGTCAGCAGAGGGAACGGATCGGTCAGCAGAGGGAACGGATCGGTCAGCAGGGGGAGCGGCTCGGTAGCAGAGGGAACGGATCGGTAGCAGAGGGAACGGATCGGTCGCATAGGGTACGGATCGGTCGCAGAGGGAAAGGATCGGTCCACAGAGGGAACGGATCGGTCAGCAGAGGGAACAGGTCGGTCAGCAGAGGGAAAGGATCGGTCAGCAGAGGAAAAGGATCGGTCCACAGAGGGAACGAATCGGTAGCAGAGGGAACGGATCGGTCGCATAGGGAACGGATCGGTCGCAGAGGGAACGAATCAGTAGCAGAGGGAACGGATCGGTCAGCAGAGGGAACGGATCGGTCAGCAGGGGGAGCGGCTCGGTCAGCAGAGGGAACGGATCGGTCAGCAGGGGGAACGGCTCGGTCCACAGAGGGAACGGATCGGTCAGCAGAGGGAACGGATCGGTCAGCAGAGGGAACAGGTCGGTCAGCAGAGGGAAAGGATCGGTCAGCAGAGGGAAAGGATCGGTCCACAGAGGGAACGAATCGGTAGCAGAGGGAACGGATCGGTAGCAGAGGGAACGGATCGGTCAGCAGAGGGAAAGGATCGGTCCACAGAGGGAACGGATCGGTAGCAGAGAGAAATGAACTGTAGCATAGGGAACGGATCGGTCGCAGAGGGAAAGGATCGGTCCACAGAGGGAACGGATCGGTAGCAGAGAGAAATGATCGGTAGCAGAGGGAACTGATCGGTCGCAGAGGGAACGATCGGTAGCAGAGAGAAATGAGCGGTAGCAGAGGGAACGGATCGGTCGCAGAGGGAAAGGATCGGTCCACAGAGGGAACGGATCGGTAGCAGAGAGAAATGATCGGTAGCAGAGGGAACGGATCGGTCAGCAGAGGGAAAGGATCGGTCCACAGAGGGAACGGATCGGTAGCAGAGAGAAATGAACGGTAGCAGAGGGAACGGATCGGTCGCAGAGGGAAAGGATCGTCCACAGAGGGAACGGATCGGTAGCAGAGAGAAATGAACGGTAGCAGAGGGAACGGATCGGTCGCAGAGGGAAAGGATCGGTCCACAGAGGGAACGGATCGGTAGCAGAGAGAAATGATCGGTAGCAGAGGGAACAGGTCGGTCAGCAGAGGGAACGGATCGGTCAGCAGGGGGAGCGGCTCGGTCAGCAGAGGGAACGGATCGGTCAGCAGAGGGAACGGATCGGTCAGCAGGGGGAGCGGCTCGGTCAGCAGAGGGAACGGATCGGTCAGCAGGGGAACGGCTCGGTCCACAGAGGGAACGGATTGGTCAGCAGAGGGAACGATCGGTCAGCAGGGGGAACGGCTCGGTCAGCAGAGGGAACGGATCGGTCAGCAGAGGGAACGGATCGGTAGCAGAGGGAACGGATCGGTAGCAGAGGGAAAGGATCGGTAGCAGAGGGAACGGATCGGTCGCATAGGGAACGGATCGGTCGCAGAGGGAACGAATCGGTAGCAGAGGGAACGGATCGGTAGCAGAGGGAACGGATCGGTCAGCAGAGGGAACGGATCGGTCAGCAGGGGGAGCGGCTCGGTCAGCAGAGGGAACGGATCGGTCAGCAGGGGGAACGGCTCGGTCCACAGAGGGAACGGATCGGTCAGCAGAGGGAACGGATCGGTCAGCAGAGGGAATGGATCAGTAGCAGAGGGAACGGATCGGTAGCAGAGGGAACGGATCGGTAGCAGAGGGAACGGATCGGTCGTATAGGGAACGGATCGGTCGCAGAGGGAAAGGATCGGTCCACAGAGGGAACGGATCGGTCAGCAGAGGGAACAGGTCGGTCAGCAGAGGGAAAAGGATCGGTCAGCAGAGGGAAAGGATCGGTCCACAGAGGGAACGAATCGGTAGCAGAGGGAACGGATCGGTAGCAGAGGGAACGGATCGGTCAGCAGAGGGAACGGATCGGTCAGCAGGGGGAGCGGCTCGGTCAGCAGAGGGAACGGATCGGTCAGCAGGGGGAACGGCTCGGTCCACAGAGGGAACGGATCGGTCAGCAGAGGGAACGGATCGGTCAGCAGAGGGAACAGGTCGGTCAGCAGAGGGGAAGGATCGGTCAGCAGAGGGAAAGGATCGGTCCACAGAGGGAACGAATCGGTAGCAGAGGGAACGGATCGGTAGCAGATGGAAAGGATCGGTCCACAGATGGAACGGATCGGTAGCAGAGAGAAATGAACGGTAGCAGAGGGAACGGATCGGTCGCAGAGGGAAAGGATCGGTCCACAGAGGGAACGGATCGGTAGCAGAGAGAAATGAACGGTAGCAGAGGGAACGGATCGGTAGCAGAGGGAACGGATCGGTCAGCAGAGGGAACGGATCGGTCAGCAGGGGGAGCGGCTCGGTCAGCAGAGGAACGGATCGGTCAGCAGGGGAACGGCTCGGTCCACAGAGGGAACGGATCGGTCCACAGAGGGAACGGATTGGTAGCAGAGAGAAATGAACGGTAGCAGAGGGAACGGATCGGTAGCAGAGGGAACGGATCGGTCAGCAGAGGGAACGGATCGGTCAGCAGGGGGAACGGCTCGGTCCACAGAGGGAACGGATCGGTCAGCAGATGGAACGGATCGGTCAGCAGAGGGAACGGATCGGTCAGCAGGGGAACGGCTCGGTCCACAGAGGGAACGGATCGGTCAGCAGATGGAACGGATCGGTCAGCAGAGGGAACGGATCGGTCAGCAGAGGGAATGGATCGGTAGCAGAGGGAACGGATCGGTAGCAGAGGGAACGGATCGGTAGCAGAGGGAACGGATCGGTCGCATAGGGAACGGATCGGTCGCAGAGGGAAAGGATCGGTCCACAGAGGGAACGGATCGGTCAGCAGAGGGAACAGGTCGGTCAGCAGAGGGAAAGGATCGGTCAGCAGAGGGAAAGGATCGGTCCACAGAGGGAACGAATCGGTAGCAGAGGGAACGGATCGGTCGCATAGGGAACGGATCGGTCGCAGAGGGAACGAATCGGTAGCAGAGGGAACGGATCGGTCAGCAGAGGGAACGGATCGGTCAGCAGGGGGAGCGGCTCGGTCAGCAGAGGGAACGGATCGGTCAGCAGGGGGAACGGCTCGGTCCACAGAGGGAACGGATCGGTCAGCAGAGGGAACGGATCGGTCAGCAGAGGGAACAGGTCGGTCAGCAGAGGGAAAGGATCGGTCAGCAGAGGGAAAGGATCGGTCCACAGAGGGAACGAATCGGTAGCAGAGGGAACGGATCGGTAGCAGAGGGAACGGATCGGTCAGCAGATGGAAAGGATCGGTCCACAGATGGAACGGATCGGTAGCAGAGAGAAATGAACGGTAGCAGAGGGAACGGATCGGTCGCAGAGGGAAAGGATCGGTCCACAGAGGGAACGGATCGGTAGCAGAGAGAAATGAACGGTAGCAGAGGGAACGGATCGGTCAGCAGAGGGAACGGATCGGTCAGCAGGGGGAGCGGCTCGGTCAGCAGAGGGAACGGATCGGTCAGCAGGGGAACGGCTCGGTCCACAGAGGGAACGGATCGGTCCACAGAGGGAACGGATTGGTAGCAGAGAGAAATGAACGGTAGCAGAGGGAACGGATCGGTAGCAGAGGGAACGGATCGGTCAGCAGAGGGAACGGATCGGTCAGTAGGGGAGCGGCTCGGTCAGCAGAGGGAACGGATCGGTCAGCAGGGGGAACGGCTCGGTCCACAGAGGGAACGGATCGGTCAGCAGATGGAACGGATCGGTCAGCAGAGGGAACGGATCGGTCAGCAGAGGGAATGGATCGGTAGCAGAGGGAACGGATCGGTAGCAGAGGGAACGGATCGGTAGCAGAGGGAACGGATCGGTCGCGCATAGGGAACGGATCGGTCGCAGAGGGAAAGGATCGGTCCACAGAGGGAACGGATCGGTCAGCAGAGGGAACAGGTCGGTCAGCAGAGGGAAAGGATCGGTCAGCAGAGGGAAAGGATCGGTCCACAGAGGGAACGAATCGGTAGCAGAGGGAACGGATCGGTCGCATAGGGAACGGATCGGTCGCAGAGGGAACGAATCGGTAGCAGAAGGAACGGATCGGTCAGCAGAGGGAACGGATCGGTAGCAGAGGGAACGGATCGGTCAGCAGAGGGAAAGGATCGGTCCACAGAGGGAACGGATCGGTAGCAGAGAGAGAATGAACGGTAGCAGAGGGAACGGATCGGTCGCAGAGGGAAAGGATCGGTCCACAGAGGGAACGGATCGGTAGCAGAGAGAAATGAACGGTAGCAGAGGGAACGGATCGGTCGCAGAGGGAAAGGATCGGTCCACAGAGGGAACGGATCGGTAGCAGAGAGAAATGATCGGTAGCAGAGGGAACAGGTCGGTCAGCAGAGGGAACGGATCGGTCAGCAGGGGGAGCGGCTCGGTCAGCAGAGGGAACGGATCGGTCAGCAGGGGGAACGGCTCGGTCCACAGAGGGAACGGATCGGTCAGCAGAGGGAACGGATCGGTCAGCAGAGGGAACGGATTGGTCAGCAGAGGGAACGGATCGGTCAGCAGGGGGAGCGGCTCGGTCAGCAGAGGGAACGGATCGGTCAGCAGGGGGAACGGCTCGGTCCACAGAGGGAACGGATCGGTCAGCAGAGGGAACGGATCGGTCAGCAGAGGGAACGGATCGGTCAGCAGAGGGAACTGATCGGTAGCAGAGGGAACGGATCGGTAGCAGAGGGAACGGATCGGTAGCAGAGGGAACGGATCGGTAGCAGAGGGAACGGATCGGTCGCATAGGGAACGGATTGGTCGCAGAGGGAACGGATCGGTAGCAGAGGGAACGGATCGGTAGCAGAGGGAACGGATCGGTCAGCAGAGGGAAAGGATCGGTCCACAGAGGGAACGGATCGGTTGCAGAGAGAAATGAACGGTAGCATAGGGAACGGATCGGTCGCAGAGGGAAAGGATCGGTCCACAGAGGGAACGGATCGGTAGCAGAGAGAAATGATCGGTAGCAGAGGGAACTGATCGGTCGCAGAGGGAACGGATCGGTAGCAGAGAGAAATGAGCGGTAGCAGAGGGAACGGATCGGTCCACAGAGGGAAAGGATCGGTCCACAGAGGGAACGGATCGGTAGCAGAGAGAAATGATCGGTAGCAGAGGGAACGGATCGGTCAGCAGAGGGAAAGGATCGGTCCACAGAGGGAACGGATCGGTAGCAGAGAGAAATGAACGGTAGCAGAGGGAACGGATCGGTCGCAGAGGGAAAGGATCGTCCACAGAGGGAACGGATCGGTAGCAGAGAGAAATGAACGGTAGCAGAGGGAACGGATCGGTCGCAGAGGGAAAGGATCGGTCCACAGAGGGAACGGATCGGTAGCAGAGAGAAATGATCGGTAGCAGAGGGAACAGGTCGGTCAGCAGAGGGAACGGATCGGTCAGCAGGGGGAGCGGCTCGGTCAGCAGAGGGAACGGATCGGTCAGCAGAGGGAACGGATCGGTCAGCAGGGGGAGCGGCTCGGTCAGCAGAGGGAACGGATCGGTCAGCAGGGGGAACGGCTCGGTCCACAGAGGGAACGGATTGGTCAGCAGAGGGAACGGATCGGTCAGCAGGGGGAACGGCTCGGTCAGCAGAGGGAACGGATCGGTCAGCAGAGGGAACGGATCGGTAGCAGAGGGAACGGATCGGTAGCAGAGGGAAAGGATCGGTAGCAGAGGGAACGGATCGGTCGCATAGGGAACGGATCGGTCGCAGAGGGAACGAATCGGTAGCAGAGGGAACGGATCGGTAGCAGAGGGAACGGATCGGTCAGCAGAGGGAACGGATCGGTCAGCAGGGGGAGCGGCTCGGTCAGCAGAGGGAACGGATCGGTCAGCAGGGGGAACGGCTCGGTCCACAGAGGGAACGGATCGGTCAGCAGAGGGAACGGATCGGTCAGCAGAGGGAACGGATCGGTCCACAGAGGGAACGGATCGGTCAGCAGAGGGAACAGGTCGGTCAGCAGAGGGAAAGGATCGGTCAGCAGAGGGAAAGGATCGGTCCACAGAGGGAACGAATCGGTAGCAGAGGGAACGGATCGGTAGCAGAGGGAACGGATCGGTCAGCAGAGGGAAAGGATCGGTCCACAGAGGGAACGGATCGGTCAGCAGAGGGAAAGGATCGGTCAGCAGAGGGAAAAGATCAGTCCACAGAGGGAACGGATCGGTAGCAGAGGGAACGGATCGGTAGAAGAGGGAACGGAACGGTAGCAGAGGGAACGGATCGTCGCAGAGGGAACAGATCGGTAGCGGAGGGAAAGGATTGGTCAGCAGAGGGAAGGATCGGTCCACAGAGGGAACGGATCGGTAGCAGAGGAGAACAGGTCGGTCAGCAGAGGGGAAGGATCGGTCAGCAGAGGGAAAGGATCGGTCAGCAGAGGGAACGGATCGGTCAGCAGAGGGAAAGGATCGGCCCTCAGAGAGAACGGATCGGTAGCAGAGGGAACGGATCGGTTGCAGAGGGAACGGATCGGTAGCAGAGGGAAAGGATCGGTAGCAGAGGGAAAGGATCGGTAGCAGAGGGAAAGGATCGGTAGCAGAGGGAAAGGATCGGTAGCAGAGGGAACGGATCTGTAGCAGAGGGAAAGGATCGGTAGCAGAGGGAATGGATCGGTAGCAGAAAGGATCGGTAGTAGAGGGAACGGATCGGTAGCAGAGGGAAAGGATTGGTTGCAGAGGGAAAGGATCGGTAGCAGAGGGAAAGGATCGGTAGCAGAGGGAAGGATCGTAGCAGAGGGAACTGATCAGTCCGCAGAGGGAACTGATTGGTCCCCGGAGGGAACTGATTGGTCCGCAGAGGGAACGGATCGGTCAGCAGAGGGACGGTCGTAGTAGAGGGAAAGAGATCGGTAGCAGAGGGAAAGGATCCAGTAGCAGAGGGAAAGGATCCGTAGCACAGGGAACTGATTCCACCTGCACGGCAGGGATGAGCACCTGCATTTTGGTCCAGAAAAAAGAGTCAGTGCCTCAATTACTTCTGGTACCAGTCAGTCATCAACCCACGGTGGTATCCCCCAGTCAACCCACGGTGGTACCAGTCAGTCATCAACCCACAGTGGTATCCTCCAA